>NW_010259298.1:45666-109067 GCF_000690775.1 Eurypyga helias
CCCTGGTCCTTGCTGGTTGCCATGGAAAACAGACAGATGAAACCCAGAAATAATATAAAGGAGAACTTAACTAAATGGAAATTGTAGCCCTAGAACCTTGTTCATCAGTCTGTTTCTTTGGTGGCCTGTTAAATAACTGAACAGCAGTATTGATAAAGCATACAGTACAAATCGAGTTAAATAAAGGGTCAGGTGAATGCAGGCAGCTTGGCAAACGGCACTTTGATCCATGACCAGGTCTGCTCTGCGTGGAGACCGGCATGTCTCAGCCTGCATTGAAAGGGATGCTGGCATCTCCTGGTTGTACCTCTGCATGCCCTTTCCGCTGTTCCTTGTTCCTGCCAGATGAAGGGCTGGACTGAGGGCAGTTACAGGGGCTTGAACCAGGTCAGCCAGGTGACAGAGATGAAGAAGGAGGTCTGGAGGGCTGATTAACATGTGTGTGGGGCTGGGAGTTCCCCAATCCATTTTATGGCCCCTCTGACCCTATCTCCACTTAGCAACATTGAAAAAAAGAAGAAAAGTAGGTACCTATTATGCATAAATAACCTTGTTGCCATGACAGCAGCACTATCTGCAAGCACTAAGAGTATCGGGAGCTTTTTAGGTAAATGAGAACTGACACCCTGCTCACAAAATGAATCTCCCGGGTTAACCAGGTGAAGAAGAAGAGCTCAAGTTATCTGCCAAAGGGCAAAGGGATGGATAGAAGTATTTTCTTTTTCAAAGAGATTTCTGAGCACAATAGATGTTTCATCACTATGCCTTTGGAAAGAAACCAGCCTCTGAGGCGCAGGCTCCGCTGTAGAGCGTGCAGGATGCACACACGAGTGACAGAGCAGATGCAGCACCGTGTCATCCCTCACAGTCCTCTGACTGCAGTACATGTCGTATGTCCGTCCTGTCCCCATATCTGCTGTAAGACTGGTCAGTAACTGAGGAGCTAAAATTCCTCCAAGATGTGGCACATTTCCCAAGTGCCATTTCTGACTTTCATGAATGAACAGTGATCAGTGACTCACCCACCGCAGGGAGAGCCAAACTGTAAGCACGGACATATGGGGAGGTCAGGTTTGGCCCATGCCAACAGAGATGGGTTACACAATGGATCATCCCAGTGGTCTAATTCATCATCATCCCTTAGAGCAATCAAAACCAGATGAGGCATCTGAATTTCTCCATTTTGTTTGCAGTTAGCTGTCTCTTGCTTTTCAAGATACTGTGGAAGGAGAGAAAGAGAATGCTGCAAGAAGACAGGGGGTCACCAACATTTGTGGTGGGAGAACTGGCCTTACGCAGAATATTCCTCTTTAAGAGATAAAGGAGTTGAAAGGTGGATGCTGTGGCTAGGTTTTGTCTGTACAAGTGTATCAATTCCTAGATGTCCAAAAATGAAGCCAGACCAGGAAAGCTCAGAAATACCCTCTGCCTGGTGCCCAGCCTTACTGAATCCTGAGGTCTGGATGCTTTCTTTGCCTTGGTGATCCTGTGTTTTTAAAGTCTAATAAGCAATAATTTTGGACGAGGCATTTCCAGCAAGTGGACGTCCCCAGCTGGCTCAGGTGACAATTCAGCACCCAAACACCTCTGGGGTCAGGTTTCCCTCGCCTCCCTTACACAGCCCCTGCCTCCAGACACATGCCTAATAAGCTTAATGTCCCAGGTGATTACCTCAGGAGAGCTGATCCGCTATTCCATGCCAGCAGCGACAGGCCTGGTATCAACCAAAACCTGGGAGAAATCTCTCTCATACATAATAAGCAAGCAAGCAAGGACGAAAGCACATTAGAGGCTCCCCTCATCTTTTAAGCATTGCGTCAGGGACTTTCTCTGCAAAGCATTTTTTGAATAGGAGCTGCAAGTATTCAGTACAACTAAGATTAATGGCTTTGGTTTTATCCCAAAAATGTATTGCTTAATCTCAGGTTTGTGCTTCTGGAAGACGATTTTTATAATAACGGGATCTCTGTGACATGCCTTCCCTGCACCCCCACTCCCTGTTCCCATGACTGTTTCCATGGCCATCGTGACCAGCACTGGTGAACCGGGCCAACGCCTGCTTCCAAATTTATTTTTAAAAAACATTTTGCACTGCACAATCACTGGTGCCAATGCAAATCTCTGCTGGTGCCAGATGGAGGAGAGAGGCCAATAGGTCATTCCTGCCCCAAATCTACCCCATCCCCTTCCTGTGCCCACTTCACTGGCACTGCTGTGTCTCAAAAAAGCCTTTGCTGGAGGGGAGCCTACACATAAGCCGAGCCCTGAAAGTGACCCCTCTTATGCAAACTAATGACTCCAATTTTTCCATGCTGGGTACTGTAAGAGAAAATTTCCCTCGCTGGCCGCTTCTGTCCTCCAAGGAAGAAGTTAAAAAATGTTCCACATAGCAGAGACCCTCTGTAGATCCCACTCTGGGAATTACTAGTGTAACTAGGATATATTTTCTCCTGGGGAAAAACAGAGCCTTTTGTGCTAAAACATTTTTTCTCCTTTCAGAAAAATGTTTTTTTACTGAAGTTTCAAACACAAGGTGTAAATCTTTCTTTTATACCATTAACACTTCCTTGGCTCTTATTTTTCCTGCTTAAAAACCCAGGCACTGAAAGAAAGTTACCTCTTGGCTGAAAAACATCTGGACTCAGAATTGCTGTCACCATGTGTCTCAAGAGCTGTGACATGGTTTTGACTCCTACTTCCCCCTGCCCCGGGCCCGGGCTCCCCTCTCAGCTCACGGGCCTGGGGCTGGGGGAGCCTGGGGAGATGGGCAAGAGGGAGCCTCTGCAAGGAGCTTGTAGGGAGAACAGGAGCACCCTGAGGCTTCTGATGGACTTGTTGGCCACTTTTGGAAGGGAAGGGGGATCCAGATGTAATGTCAATCTAGGATGCCCAGCTTGCATCTTCACATTTATTTTTACTGAAAATCAACATTTACCATTACTCCAACAACACTGAGACGTACTCCACACACACCTCTCTGTTGGACAGCATCATCTTTCAATGCCACAGAGAATGATTCGTTCTGCCAGACTTGTTTAGAAGACAGAGTGGATAGTATCACCCCAGCTGTGCAAGGCACTCAGACTTACATATCCCATGGGGATGTGCTACTCATTCCTTTTCCTTCCTGGGGGGTGCATACTCACTCATGAAGCACTATGGAAACCTTCTACGTTCACCTCTTTAAGAAAGAAATAATTACACTGACTTAAACGTGAAATCTCCAGCATGCTTTTTCCAACATTAGTATCTCCTTGTATAGTAACCTTATTACAGTGAGAGATAAGTGACCCCACCACAGTACTGGCCTTGTTTAGGTTTCTCAGTAAGTATAAGAAGATTACTATATACATCTTATTTCTGTTGTGATAAGCAGCTTAGACAATATGGCTAAGGGTCACTCCACACAATAGCTCTACGTAATTATACATAATTTTCTGATGTGCAATGAAGTGAGCTGAAGGTTTCCAGTATGCAGCTTCAGGTTTTTGCCATTAACCAAGCAACTCCACACTAAGACTAGAGCTTGTTGAGAGGCAGAATTTTTTTGTTTCTCACAGGAAATCAGAACATTTTGACATATGCTGCACAACATTATTTCGAAAATATAATATATTTCAGATAAATAAAAACATTCTGAGAATACTGAAAAATTTTGTTCCAATCATGACCTTAAGAAACACTTTTACCTGTGTGACGCAAAATAAGATGCATCTTGGAAAGAAAAGTCATTCCAAAGTTGTACCACCTCAAATTCATCAAACACAGTAACTCCCTTGCTGTCTTCTTCCACAACACACATCTCTGCTGATACCCCCACTCCAGAAGAGGCAGGTAAAACATCTCACCATCCAGGTGACTCGGTGCTCGTGCAGGGAGCAGACCCCAGCACGGGCTGGCCTCTCATGCAAGCCCCTGTTTCCTAGCAGAGCTGGCCAAACTCAATCTGTGTCAGCACACCGTGACAGCAGAGCCAAACTGCCACGAGAATCAAGAATTATAACAAAAGAAAAGCTTCTGGAGGCAAATGGCTTTAGAGAAAACTATCCGGGCAGGTCTGAGAGTTTAGGTGCCAACAGGGAACTGCTGATTTCCTGGTGAGTAGCAGTCAGTGTCTAAACCCACCTTGCCCCCAGTAATCCCACTTGAGGGGATCTGCTGTGCTGGGTGTGATATATGGTAGCCCGGCATGGAGAGGCAGTAGGCACAAAGCCTATCTCCCTGGACTCAGCTCAGTCTCTGGATAGACCTGAGACCTGCCTCTTTGTGAACTACATCAGCTCAAACTAATTCCCAAACAGAGAATCAGAAGACTTCAAGAAAACAGTGCAAATCCTGCTTTTAACACTTACTCTGCAGGACTGGACAGAGGCTGATGTCAGCTGTCCAAGGAGGCCCGGGCAGGAAGCACTCTCCTCCCCCCTGGTTTCCAGAGCTGTATGATTCCTTCACCCAAACCAGATGGAGCCCCTGACTACTGCATTTCACCTCCGCTCCTCCAGCGTGTTGTTACACTGCAGGTTTAAGGGTACTTCAGACCTACGCTTGTACCATCCAGTAATGTTTCCAGTCTGCAGCAAGATGCATTAGCAAACAGGTCAAAATGCCATTTACTGAATTCACCAAGGGGAAAACCAGCACAACATTAAAGAATTCAATAGATAATGCAGCTTAGGGCTGAAGCAATGCTAACTGACCCGTGTCTGATTCTGTGAACGCTTGCAAATGTCAGGTTATGGGTTGCAAAAGGAGAACCTGGAGTATTGTAACTGTATCAGCAATTGTCCTAATTGAGGGATTCCCTCAGGTCACTTAACTGAGGTAGAAGAACCACAGAATTGGTCTTGGTTATAATGAGTATAAGTACCGTGCTCCTTACCACACACCTGTTCTGACCCCTGAAATCCGCTGCTCACCCACATCCAGGCAAGTGCAGGCACAAAAACCAACACAAGTACTCAGTGAACAGCCTAATTTACAAACCAAGTGGTATCTATTTAATATGTAACCAACTGAAAATGCACTCTAGATCTTGTATAAACAGACACCTATGGGCAAAGCTTATCTCCAGATGCAGAGAGGAAGAATTTTTCTCTTCACTTCTCACATGCTGGGTGCACAAAGGCTGCACCAGGAGCACTGAACAGTTGAGACCCAGAGGGTCTTGGTTATGAGGAGTGCAGCTTGGGGAGCATCTGGTAGGAGCCCTGTAGAGATGTCTCCAAAAGAGCCCTTCTCTGCCCTGTCTTAGGCTGGGCTGGTGAGCCAGAGCCATGCCCTGCCGACATGCAGTGCTTCTACCCTTCTGCCTGGGACCCAAAATCTCTCCCTCCTGGAAATCCCTGCTTTACAGAACGGAACATGATGGAGCATTTCAGGGCCCTGTGCTTCTCACTTGCCATGCTCTGAGCAAACAGTGAATGAGATACCAGACATGCAGTACTATGTCCACAGGAGGAGAAAATTCAGAATAAATGCAGAAACATGTTAACAGAGACAGTGATGTCAGGGGTGGCCACTTCATCTCTATCACTGTAAGAAATTTCCCTACCTGCCCATGATAACCTGCTGCCTTTGGCAAAGATGACCTGCCCCCGTGGAGCTGTTGCCCATGCTGACCTGCCCCCGTGGAGCTGTTGCCTCTGGAAATCCCTGTCTCCTGGGATAGCCGACCTTGCAAGGTAGAGACAGTGCCAGCCGCAGAAAATGATTTTAGGCAACCTGGTGTGATACTGGGATTTGTTCTGCTGTTTATTAGGGGAGGGACAACTCTCCCTCAACTCCCAGAAGCACAGCCTGATACAGTGCTGCCCTTCCAAAGTTTTTCATTTTCCTGACAAACAGGAGACAAAACAGCCCTTGAGATGAGCTGCAGATGACCAAAAGTTTATTATGGTCCCGAGAGGACTGCAGGTCAAGTCCAGGCCTTATTTGGCCATTAAGATATTGATTTCCTATTGACTTTGCCTGCTGAGCTTCCTAGGGAGAAAAGCCCTCCATAGCTGGGTCCACCAGTAGATTCTGCCTCTAGGACACGGATTAGGTGATCCTTCGAAGTGTTAATGGCCTACAGGAAATTTTGCATTCAAGAAAATGGCATGGGATTTTTCTTCAAGAAGAAGGGGAGGTCTCCATCTGATTTCTTTGCAACTCATTTCACCCAAACCCTTATTACCCTTTGCTCTAACCAGCCCCTATTAGCCTGCAGTTTTTGCAGTGAGTAGACGTTGCCAAACAACAAGGAATGAGTGTCTCAGGGAGTCTGAACTCCCTGCTCATCCCGTGGCTCCTTCCAGCAGGATCTGGAAGTGCTGCTGGAGAAGGGGCAAGGAAGGTGCCCTGGCCTCTGTCCTGGGAGCTGCATGAGAGCTGCAGATACAGCCTTTGCAAAGCACGTAACACCTTCGGTGTCTTTCCCGATGAATAGCTCTGCAGCTCAGTCAATCCCTGGTATAATTACACACATCATGTATAATTCCAAGCAGATTCCTTTTGAAACTGAGAGTTTTATTGTGACCTACTTCTTTGTTACTGGTTTATAGAATTTTTTGAAAGGCCTTTGAAACCCAGGATGCTAAAGGGCTCTGCACAGAAGAAGGAAACCCATTTTTTTCCTATTTCCTTCCACCCTGCCCCAAGAACAACTTTATTCTATGTACAGTGTATGTTAACATCCCCTTCCACAAATCAATTATTAATATAGGGCTGATTAGGCCTAACACACCATGGCCCCTTGCAACCTCATTGAGTTGAAATGGGAATTAGAGAGAGGTGGGAGCATTAATATATGGATATATGTCAAGTGAAGATCCACCTAAAATCACACAGCTTCTGGACTTAATCAGAGGAGAATGAGGGGTTGAAGGGCTGCAGCTCTCCCTTACTGTCCATCTCCCTTCTGCACATTCATCTCTAACAACACCTCATCATTTGCCTCAAATTCTTCAGACCCATTTCTATTCACCACCTTGGCAGGACATCCATGGGCTGAGAAACATGAGCCAGGTCTCCCCCTGCCGCGAGCATCTCTGACAGGACTCACAGCTCTTACAGCCCAGGGTGCCTGCCCAGCCTCCAGCCCTACGTGGTCAGGGATACCTGGCTTCACCTGGCCTGGAAGAAAACCATGTACTTATGGAGCTGCTCCCCTTTCCCCCATCCACATCATCTCGGTGAAAGCCCCTCTGTGTCTGGTTCCACGAGGTGCCCCCCACGCCTCGCTGCACCTAAGGAGCTGGGGGTGCTGGAGGTCGGGTGGGGGTAAGCAGTCTGTGCCATAGCTGGAGGGCAGAGAGAATTAGGCAGGGAGGAAGGAGAGGTAGCATGGGGTCAGCACCGTGCCTGGGTTTGGGGAGGGAGAGCCCAGCGCAGGCCGTGGATTTGGATTTACAGGCAGCCCATTCTCGCCAGGAAGGAGACAGTGTCATTGAGGGGGAGCAAGAAAGGGGAAAGGAAATCATGTTTTCTCAATGCTCTTATCTGAAGCAAACCCTTAATAAGGATTGGGATGAGCCTGGATAGAAGGGCAGGTTACCTGTGGTAGGGTGAAAAGCTGGGTGGCAGGCGGTGGGCTGCAGGGAAGGGGGCAAGCTGCATGGAGTAGGGGCACAGCTGGCCGCCAGCTGTGCTGACACGGGGGCCATCGCGCTTTGGTCCAGAGGAGCATGCATACTGCCATGCCAGGTTTACTCTTAACCTTGTAGAAAAGGTTGGATAATTTACTTGGCTAATAATGATGGATATTGCCTTGGGCAAGTGGGGTCAGGGGTTCAAATGAACCCAAACCCCAAAGACAAGGACATGATTCAGAAGCACTTGTCTGACACCTTCCTTCCCTCCTCACCAGGACCCTCAGTTCTCACCACTGCTGGCTATTTGAGTCATCGTGGCTCTAAAGTATTGGGGGAATAGCTGAAAATACTGTTGTGTTTTTTTTTTTTTTTTTTTTTTTTTTTTGTGAAAAGAAGCCCTCCCTCCATTCTCTAAAGAAAGCAAAGCCAAAGGAATATTTTGTTGTGTTTTTTTTTTTTTTTTTTTTTTTTTTTGTGAAAAGAAGCCCTCCCTCCATTCTCTAAAGAAAGCAAAGCCAAAGGACACTATGATGTACTCTGTGGGAGAGCCCATGAAATACAGGAATCCTGGAAGACACTTCTGCTTGCAAAGTGTTTCCCTTACAACTTCTGTGTGTATGGGAGTGGGGATGTGGGAAATTTGCAGGGTATCAGCCACACTGGACCAAACATATCCCTGAGCCCTGGATGCAACCTGACAGGGGTGTCAGGAGAAGACACTGGGATGAGGTTTGTGCTCAGCACCACTGAGTCAATTTTTTGCCTACCATCACTGCAATACTGACCTCAGCAAAAGCAGAGCTAGCTTTTTCAAAGACTCCCAGGAAAAGCCATGCTGTGGAAGGACCCAAGGAAGAGAGGTTTAGTAGCAGTGTTAGTGGTGCACAAATGGGAACAGTTATCCTCGTCCCTCACCCGCTAGTGGCTGCTCTCAACAAAGCATAGAAACGGGGATTAACGGATTGAAAACTCACTGGGTATTAGAGCTACAAAAATACTCGTGGTGCGTGTTGGTTTGCCGTAGGCTAGGTGAGAGCGGTCGGCGTAGGGCAATGGCAGAGCCTGGCAGCCACGGCAGCACGGTGCGGATCCCATGGTCTGAGGGTCTAACAGTGATTCAAGTCTCCCCTGGTGTTTCCATCCATCCAGGAAAAGCTGCTACACTGACTGGTATATTCCCTAATATACTGGGAACCATCAGTCGTGGCAGAAATTCCTCTCTCAGGGCTTGGAGAACTCAGAAGTACCATTATTTCCTGCACTTAAAATGACTGGTAATCAAAAGCGTTGTTTGGAAAGCCCCATTTGTGCCTTACACAACCCTAGGCTCTGATGTATGCTAAAATCTCACTTTAATTATGCATGAAATGCATGTCTTTGGCTTTTAGGGACAGAGGAAACAGTTTTGTCTTGGGAATAACTGAGAATTATTTTGGCCTGGAGTCAAGAACACACAGCCCAGTTTCTGTTCATATGAGTTGGTTTTGGGTTACTTTCTAAGTGCAGGCAGCTGTTCAACGAGGGCCCATTTCCTACAGAAAATAAAGTTATTGTGTTCTCGACAAATTCTCTCAATGCACTGTTTCAAAACCAGAGCAGTCAGTGTAATGCCTGTTTCTCCAGCTCCAGGGCTGCTGCCTTGCAGATCTCGGGTGACTCCAGAGGACGCATAACCCGTTCTGGGTTGTGTTCCACCCCTCCACACCTAAAAATCCAACTGTGAATCCTGCAACACTACTAGGTACCTAAGTAGATTTTAAAGGGTGGGCTAAGGAGCCTGAAAAAGGGTTGCAAAGCACTTAAATACTTCAGAAAATGTTGCTTCCCATTTTCTGCTCATGTGCATGCCCCCTGCATGGGGCTGCAAGCCCTGACTGCCAGGCTAGCGTGGCACTTGCATGTATTTGCAGACTCGTCGTTCAATCCTGGCTGAGCAGGGCGTCTGGGGACCTGGCAGTGTCCTGTGATCACAGCTAAAGTTCAGATAATGCTGACTTCTCTCCTCACTCTGAGCCCTCTGCACACATCCAGCCGGTGGACATGAGAGCTGTGCCTCAGAGATACCCACCACCCAGCAAGGAGACGTGGGAGCTCTTCCTCTGCTCTCAGATAGAAAGAAATTACCAGGACTAATGCTAAATACATGGCTGCAGATTCCATCTTCACCTGGTCAATGTCTGGACCTCCAACCCCTTTCCTGCTCTCCCAGCCCTGTGCTGGCTGCTCCAGCTCTCTCCTTGGTCATCTGCACAAAGCCCAGCTCAGATGGATGTGTCCATGTTCCACTCATCCTCCCTCTTCTCTTCCTTTTCCTCTGTGGTGTTCACCTCTCCCACTCGCTGTTCACCAGCCCCTCTCTGTGCTCACCCCCAGGGCTGCGCCTGGAGGGCAGTGGGACCTCAGCAAGTCCAGTGCCTGACCTGCCACAGCAGTTCGCAGAGGGACTGAGGAGACGTGTCTGTCCCTCAGAGAGCTGGCATTATCCCTTCTTGCAGGGCTAATACGCAGCCAAGGGCACCGCGCTTCTGTCTCTGTCCCAGATCACTCATGCCAGGTCTGTCTGTGTGTCCCAGGTCCGGGCTTTTCATCACTCACGCTTTTGGTGACCTCTAGGTTCACACTTGCTTTTCCTGGAGGATAAAGTTTTCCTCTTCTAAACTTCCCTCCTCTTGCAGCCATGAACAGGGAGTCACTTGGACCCTGAAGCATGGCTGGTGCCTCAAAAACACGTCTGGCTGATTGTGTTTATTGATAATTTGGGGAATATGGCAGGAGATGAGGCCCCTTCCACTTCCTGCAGATGCCTGGCAGGGCAGGCAGGAGGACCAAGTATGGTGGTGGTGCTGGGCAGAGCTGTGGAGCAACATGGTGTGATGAGGATGGGGGATACAGAGCCAGGAGAGGTGGTGGGGAGGGGGAGCAAACTCCCCATGGCATGCACAGCCATGGACTCATCCTGGCTCTGATTCTGATGGATGGCACTCTCGTTTCCTACACAGCACAAAGTGGTAATGGGGACTGAATGCAGCATAGCACCCAGGGGAGAGATGGCCCCCAGACACCTGCCTCTGATGAAGATCTTGCTTTGCTCCAACTGTACAGAATAGCCTCTCAAAAGGTAAATGTGAAAAATCATAATAGTTACTACTTGTGATCCCCCTGCCCATCCCAGTCAGCAACTAGGAAATGGTGGGTTTTGGTGGGACACGACACAGAGTGGGATGTCTTTTCCTCCAAACTCTACCCTGAGTGGGCAGGCAGCTATGCCACGCAGGACCTTCCCCTGCCCTCAGCACAAGCTGAACGAAATCCAAGTGTCACTGCGCTCTGTGGCAGGCGTCTTGCTCACAATCTCACTCTCAACTTCAGGAGCATCCCAAGAGCTGCCTATTTCCAGATTATGCTTCCAAGGAAGAGCAAACAATGCAGAGCTGCCATGATATATTTAACGATGAATCATTCTCTTAAAAATTATCAGCTGTGAAAGGCTTTCACCACTCTGGGGATAATGCAATGATGTATTTCATGTGAATCAGTGCAGAGTGTATCCATGGCAACCCCATCCTAGCAGTTTGCCAACAGTTGGGGTAACCAGCCTGGGAGAGTTGCAGAAAATAAACCTGCATATGATGGGTTTTTAAAGGAAAAATCAGGCCTGTTTTGAATTACAAGTGGCTTGTCTGTATGCTCGGCTTAGGCTTGTTTGCTTGGCATATTGTGAGACCTTCAGTGGGTGTCACTACCCAGGGAGGTAATTCATCATCTCCATGCAGCATCTGTCCCCACTGGGCGGGTGCAGACACCCGTGGGCTCCTTCCTCCGCAGCGCCCCACTCACCACGCACACGGCCGGGCGGCCACGGGCTGGACCCAGGACCCGCAGCAGCTGCCGGCCATGGATGCACACGGGTACAGGCACATAAGCTGGGTGTGATGCTCAGAAGCGAGCGCTCGATTTAGCAGTCTGCCTCCTACTCTCAAAAGAGGTGTAGGCACGGCGGGGCAGACCGTCATGAGGCAGCCGATCAGGCAAATGGATCCTAAACCCACTCTGAGGGCACTGATGAAGGCAATGCAGATCCACCATAAGCGCAGCATTTCTGCCTGTCAGTAATTTTAAAGCAGTTGGAATGCTTGTGATGTGCTCAGAGTCCTGTTTCCAGCGTGTGGTATTTGGGAAAAAGCAGGAAGCACCTGCATTACCACGGGGGCTTGATCCCCAGACACATTTTTCAGCAGGCTTGGAGAACACCCTGTCATGTTCCCCAGGCTGGTGTGAGCTCCAGGGGGGTGGTTCATGGAAAACTGCTGCCCCTGCCTCCAGACACATCAGGGCAAGACACAGAATTTCCCTGTGCGAACGCAAAGTGGTATCAAGCAGCTTCTTGCACTGAGTTGAATTCTGAAGACCTTCAAGTGTTGGGGTAAGTCTTAAAGGAACAATATATTCCAGTTTGCTCTAACATAGCTGTTAGACTCTCCCTGGTTCAGTAATATGAATCCTATAGGAAGGGAAGAAATTTAATTGTTCTGCAATGAATACCAGGATTTTCATGAAATTGCATAAAACCAGCATCCTGCGCAAGGGTGCCATGGCATGTTTAACACCTGTTGGGTCAGTCTGCGGCTGTTTCTGCCTCAAGGAAAGAAAAAGTAGAGACAGGCAAGTTCCCTTAGGGAACAAACTGGCTGTTTAGATACCCCACCTGGAGTACTGCATCCAGCTCTGGATCCCTCAACAAAAGAAGGATATTGACCAGTTGGAGTGAGTCCAGAGGAGGCCATGGAGATGCTCAGAGGGCTGGAGCACCTCTGCTATGAAGAAAAACTGAGAGAATTTGCTTATTCAGCGTGGAGAAGAGAAGGCTCCGGGGAGACCTTATAGCACCTTCCAGTAACTGAAGGGGCTACAAGGAAGCTGGGGGGGACTTTTTACAAGGGCCTGTAGTGACAGGACAAGGGGTAACAGGTTTAAATTGGAAGTGGGGAGATTTATATTAGATATCATGAAAAAATTCTTCACAGAGAGGGTGGGGAGGCACTGGAACAAGTTGCCCAGAGAAGCTGTGGATGCCCCATCCCTGGAAGTGTTCAAGACCAGGCTGCATGAGGCTTCCACCTGGGTCTATGGGAGGGTGTCCCTGCCCATGGCAGGGGGGTTGGAACTAGGTGATCTGTACGGTCCCTTCCAACCCAAACCATTCTGTGATTCTGTAACACAAATTGTGGGCTAGTTAGAAGTGCCTCTCTGTGAATTCAGATCAGGAATCCTCAGGAACGGGAAGAGCAGCAGAGCCAGACCATCCCTCCGGAGTGTCCAGCCCAGTTTCCACGCCTCAGCCCATTCCTAGTGCTCAGGGACGTGTGAGCTCTGCTGAGCTTACTCCGTGTGGATACCTAATGGGTTTTATGCCTGGTGTTTGGAGCTTGAAAACCCAGCCTGAGGCAGCATAAAACAAGATTTTCCCCTCAATATTATGTGGTGAGTGACTCCAGCCCATCTTTATTTTCTCTAAAGCATTATGGAAGACTAAACACTCCAAGAAAATGGCATCCATTCACAGCACGCCAAGGGCCACCGGCAGTGCTAATAAAAATTCTAATTGCAAGAGGATAACTATCAATCTCTCTGACTCATGCTATGGAAGATGCTGAAATGGCACTCTTGTTTTCATCTCTCCAGCACTCTGTTGCAACGATAGTGTCTTTATAACATTTATAAAACATATGCAGTTCTTGATATGTTTTTTAATTGCACTGAACACATCCCTTATAATCCTATATAAAAATAAGGAGAAAACAAAGGGGGAAAGGATGATAAATGGCAGAGAGAATTAAAAAGAGGGAGAAAATTGGCTAAGGGAGGGGTAGGAAGAGAAACAATTTGGTTTCTGCCACCCTAAGACTTTTCAGTCTTCTAAAAAGTTAGAACCAAATATTTATCCATTTCTCTATGTTTCACCTCTCCAAAACTTCTCCATCCCGCATGCTGCTAGGTCAGACCAGTTGCCATGGCCAGACCCTGTCCTGGAGGCCACCTCCGCTCCCCTCCCCAGAATACACAGGCCAGTTGGCCACAAGCAGTGCTCAGGAGAACCACTCCTTCTGCAATGTGGAGAATTTCCAGGATGCTGGCATATATCCCAAAAAAACACCAAACCCAGTTCGGGGAAGTAAATTTAAGGATGTATCCATTATCATATTAATCCTCCTACTAACTTCCAGCCAAAAAAATTGTGTCTTGGCACAGCCATAGAGCTCATGAGCCCATCCACGTTGCCAGCAGCGCTACCTCGGTCTCAGCCAGGACCAGACAGTACAGCCTCAGGGAACAAATGTGAGCAAAATCTAATTTTCTGCTGGATCAACCTTAATTGTAAATCAATAGTTGAGGTTTTTGTTGTTTTGCAAGATGCTTTGGCACTGACTAGGATGCAAGTTATGTACGAGTCCTGTTTCTGAGCCCAGCACAGGTGATAGAGCCGCTGGGTCGGGAAGGCTGGATGGGCAGAGGTACTCAAAGTTATGAAACTCTTTCCATGGGCAGTTGCTAACACTCCTGCTGCATCATGAGCAGAGAGATGATTACTGTGCGGTACCACAGAGAGGCTGGTTGTAACTGAAGTACTTGAAATGACAGAAAGTGGTATTCTGAGATTTATTGGGAGGTGCAGATCCATCTATCCCCACGACTACCTGACTGCCCATGGTAGCTCGCCTGCTGAGTGGCTCCTGGCTAGTTTTCAGCAGTACCTGGACTAGAAATCTCTGTCTAGAGAAGGGAGAGAATGTAAATATTCAGGCTAACCTGGGTGATAGGCTTTTGTGGTTGTTAATATGTAAAACCTGGGGCCAGAGTCTGCCAGGTAATTGCAATATTTAATACTGCTGCATCATATGAGTAGTTGCAAAAGCTCGTGTTTGAGGAAGTCTGAAAGGCATTTGTATACATGCATGCAGGTCTATTCTGGTTTTGGAAGAACGGAAACTCAACCCCACAGGCCATAAGGGAGCTATGGGGTGCTCTGTCCATGCTCTCAGCTTGGACAATGGCAGAACCAGGATTTCTGGCTTTTCTGTGTGTATCCTTGCTATGTAGGATGTAGTCCAGATGTAGTTAAAAATTGATGTGGCATTGTAAGGGTCAGAGCCCAGCTATGCCAACACTCAACAAGACCATTCTGGTCCAAACTGTCTGTTCAAGAGGTCTCCTTTACCAAAGATAAGTGGTGATAGAGCAGAGTGACCAAGACCCACAGTCCATAGCTATGTCCACATTCAATATTGAATGAAGAGGACCTGACCTAGAAAACCATGCTGTGACCATCCGTCTTAGCCTCTGCCTTAATACACATCTCATGTGGGACCCATCCATACCCTGTTGTCCAGGACGGCAATATGGGACCAAGATGACATGTCTGGACCCTCCTGTACTGACTGCTGGCCAACAAACCTGCAGCCTTCAGAGGTGCTGCAGAGAGGCTCCCTCCCACATGCTGCTTGCCTCACACTGGGCAGGGCTGTCCCCTCCTCTTCCTCCCAGCTGCTGCAGCCTGCCACTTCCCATCTGTTCTCCTCACAGCAAAAGTTGGGAACCAGCATCTCTGCTGCTGCCCTATGTTTTATTGATAAAAACTTGGTCACTTCCTTCGGCAGACGACTCAGGAAGTTTGGCTTACAAAGAAGTGTCTCACCCTTCTCTGTTACATTCCTACCTGATTTCTGCCCACGTTCTCTCTGTGCAAACCCATTACAGCCTGAGCTGGACTATGCCTGCCAGCTGGGCTTGGATATATAATGATCATCAGATACACTGAGATCACTCTAATTCACAGGCTCTGCAAAGCACTGCCTGTAGTTAGCACCCTGCAAACGTGCAGTGCCAGGCATGTCCAAAAGGACACATTTTCTTTACACACATCTGCCAAGAACCATTTCACAGACTTCTCTGAAGCTAAAATAAATCTTGCTGGATAAAGCAGGCCTGGAGGTGAGGTTTTACTGCATTATTTACATATTACTGCATGAATTTATATGCAGTAATAAAACCTTACTGCCCTCCCCCCCAAAGCGGCAGTCCTTTTCTGCAGAGGTAGTATCACACCACTGGCAGTACACACGTGAGTAACAGGAATAAGATCAATGAATCTCTACCACGTATGATAGAATGAACAGAGACTTCTGGAGGGAAAGGGAAATGTGAATTCTTCTGAGGCCTCAGTCTGTCATGAGCTTAGCTACTACAGCTGATATCAGCAATAAAATAAGTAAGGTCTGATTTTATGGAGGTTTGGCAAAGCACACTGTGGTGCAGGATTGGGACCTGCAATGCTATTTTCAGTGCTGTGTTCTTTTCATATTCATACTATTGGTGAACCTGCAGCATGCAAGGAGGCAAGCCACAGAGGGGAGGTTAAAAACACTTTTTCTGAATACATAGCCCTAAACAGTGGAGATTGAATTTCATCCTATTCAGATAAGCAAATTGAATACGCCATTCTGATATTTTCAAGAGGTGAGTTTTCCTCTGGAAGCTGCCACCCTATTAATACCCTGTGTCCAGGTCTTACCTTTCATCGCTTGCATTTCGCATCACCAAAGTACATCTGTGGCAGAGATAAATTGACCATTGCCCCAGTTCTATTGATGACACTGTGTCTTCCAGAGGTTAAGTGACTTTATCAATGTCCTATTAATAAAGAATCCATTACTCTTGATTGCCTACTTCCCTCTACATACACTGAAATCTGTATTTCCACCTTGGCTGAGAGCAGAGTTGTAATGTGCTCAATTGTCAGCTGCCCGGTCAAGCCCTGAGGACCTGCTGGCCTCCCATTAGAGCAGGTGTAACATAATTTAACAGAAAAGCCCAACAACATCCAATATCCTTTTACTGTGTTGCCTTAGAGATTTGCATTGATGTCTGCAAAAGACAGTCACGGCTATATCCCAAATGCTCACTTTTTTATCCCTCTGATTTTGTTTCCTGGACTGTGTATGCAGCAGCATGTGCTTGTGTGGTTTTTAGGATGTTTTTGTAATTGTTCTTTGCAACCAGTTTCTCCTGAGAAACACTGACCAGAGCCTGAGGACAATCTGGAGGAATACAACCTTGGGGTCCTTTCCCTGGTCCCAAGTGTCACCAAAGTCAAAAAACTCAAAAATTTTTTCTAAACCCTTCTACCACTCAAGGTCTGGCAGCTAGAGAATTATCCATTTCCTTGAAAACCAACTTAGGAAATGAATCTTTTTGATAGATGGCAGGATAACATTGTCCTATTTTGTAGGAATTTATGTTCTGAAGTGATACAAGTTGAGTTACAAAGTAAGTAGAAAACCAGAAAGATAGACAAACACAAATTTACATGGTTGGCATGACAACAGGGATGTTTTGTTTAGATAAGACTCAAAGGCCTTGAGGGGAGAATGAAAGAATATGTACACTCCAAAAAAATGTAAATCTGGAATGGCTTCCCCAAGATAGTCAGTATTTATTATTAATTTCCTTCAGAGAGAAGATAAGGTTGGCGCGCTGAAGAATTAACCCGAGAATCATCAGTTCACGATGAGCTGAAACCACGTGGTAAACACACATCATGATTACATTACAGCTGCAACTGGGAGGGATATTTAATTATTAATTGTTAATCATATGAGCAAGTAAATTCACTGTGCCTTCGTTAACGATGCTCTGTGTGTTTGAAAGATGAAGATCTACAGTCCCTCAGCACCATTTACACTCAGACTGAAAGGATCCCCCCAGGCCCAGCGTCGAGTTTGTATGTGCCAGGAACCTCCAGCAATACCCATTTTCATGGGTGAAGCCCTGGAAACCTCCTGTCTCTCACAGAGAGGGGAAAACTCACTGCAGTCAGAGTCCCACCCTGGTAGCATAAGATAAAAATCAGCCACTGGTTTTGTTACTTCGGATGATTTTTGTTTGAAAGCTTTTACAGGGACCAAGCAGCAGGACTCCCCAGGAACAGCTGCCATTTTCCAACATGGTACTTGCAGGATGGGGAAAACCCTAATTCCTCCCCAGGATACAGGTGACTGACTTTGCGAGGATGGTGAGGTGGTGCTCTGAGAGCAAAGCCTGCCTGGCACAACAGGTGTTTGCCATCCCCAGTTGCAATAAAACAGGACATGGAATGGCATACTCCCATTTCTTCCCAAATTCAGAGCTTTCTGGCTTGTTTCTTTCGCCAATAGCCACAATGGTTATAAAGTGTCTGAGCACTCAGCCTTTTAATGTGCTATATGAACTGTTTTTAAGCAGTGCTGGGTTTGTTATCCTCCCTTTTCACTGCAGATGTGAAGTCAGATGGAGCCGTCATTGTGGGAGTGGCTCTTCGTCCCGTGAGCCGGGCTATCCCTGAGCAACCCAGCTGGGAACCCGTGCAACGGCAACAGAGCTCCACAGAGAAGGTAGCAGCTGGGGAAAGTCAATAGCAGAGAGCTGTGGAGCATGTGAAGTGGAATTAATAGCACATATCGGTTCAACTTGAACTGAGAGCCAGCAAATGGCAGCTTAGAAAACACGTTTCCAAGGTCATTCAGTTTTTTCTGTGCCCATTAAAGGAGAGGGATAACCCCAGGCATATGCTGGTAAGCCCTACCAGTACCCCTCCCAGAGACACTTCTGATGGGGGAAAGAGGGACGAACACCAACGGGCAAAGTCCATACATTTCCCACTCTGACACTCCCTGATTTTAAGCACAACAGAGCGCTTTCAATTCTCTGAACACAACAGGTACAATGCTGTATTTATCTTTACTTTAGCAAAGCTAATCAGAAAAATCTGTTTTGTGGAGACTTGTGATAGGTTGGAGAGCCATCGTTTTTATGTTTTCTTTGGAATAACAGAGGAGAATGTGAGATAACATGCTGTGAGAATGCTGAATTGTTTCATTTTGATGAGTTATGATGTTGTGTGCTAAAACTGCAAAGTCCAAATCCACTATAAAATACTAACCAGCATGTGTACTTCATACTCTCACACATTCACATTTTAAAGCCTGTATTTTCTTCTAACTCAGAAGCCAAAATGACACAAATTGAAATGATCAAATCAAAGGGAAACATTTTTACCTCAGCAAAATGAAACACCTTTGATGTTATTGAAACTAAACAAGAAAGTCAAAATGATCTGACATTTCCCATAAAACACTTAGTTGGTACTGACATGCTTCTGTGAAACATTTCTAATTTGAGGAGGAATCGGGGAGGCCCCACACTATCACAGCTGGAGCCTCCTCATCCCTCTGGCACCTTCCTGGGTGCCAGTTCTTCACCGGCTCCTTGGAAAACCATTACGCTGGTGCAAAATGACCCAGGTTTCCCAGATGGATTGATCCTGGAGGTCATCTAGGGCTGTCTGTCATTCCTCCAGAGGTGCTTTAGCTCCCAAAGCCTTCCTGCACTCCTGCACGGCCCCAGACCCTGCAGAGGAGGAGGGCAGGTGGCCAGCACTGCGCGGGAAATCCCACAGACCTGAAACACCGTGGTCGGCGGTCAGCACGCGAGTTGGGGAGTCTGGAGGCTGCACAGCTCTGACGTGAGGCTTACAAGCTCCCTTGAGGAGCAGGATGTCTCTGTGCACATCTACGCTCTTTCTGTTGGCCACTCAAGAGGAGTGCGAGCCTCAGCACTTTCCCTTTTCACGGGAATCCATTCTTTTGATGCTCTGCCCCAACTCCTCCCCTACAAAAGTCACTTAGATACTTGCAGAAACAAAATAGGTAGAAATCAGTTCCATTGCTACAGGCATTATCTTAAGACCCTGCAGGCATTAATAAAAAGTTTATGGAGAAATTTATGCAGCAACTTATATGATTCAACTGAGAATTATACTTTATCTATATCATCTTATATTCTGGTTTAAGAAAGAACATTATCTTTTGCAAAATCTTACAGGAGCTTTTATGAGAGACTGAAGAAAGGAAACGAGAACTGCATATTACATTCCATCTGATTCATTCAGTACCTGAGAAGTATCTTAATAAAATTAGAAAACAAGATAATGCAGTCGGAAGTGGAAAATACTAAAAGTCTTTCAATACATGGCTTTCTCAGTACAGGTGAAATAAAAAAGTGAATTAATTGTAAAAGTCAATTAGTATGTGATTTTATTCCAAAACACTTGACATTTCTAGGTCTGTCCTTTAATATTCTAGGGAGGAGAAATTTTAAACCCTGATTTTTTGTGTTTTGACTTCAGGGAACATGTGTTTGCCACCTGTTTACAGAGCAGTGCCTGAGCCAGCCCATTATTTAAACAGCAAAACAGAGACATCATCTGTGACTCAATTAAGCTGTTTCCCTACCTTTGCAACCCGAGACAATCTCCCTTTTGCTCTGGGGCTCTTTCTCTACCTGGCTGCTAAAGAAACAGCCTAGCCAAAAGTAATTTGCTGTGTCCCTTCCAGCCAATTCACCCGCAAGAGAGGAGAGGAAAATTCATTTAAGCCTGATCCTTTCCCACAGCCTAAGGCATCTGTCCGGGGTCACCCCAGGGTCCAGTTGTGGACATGCTTGGGCATTGGGGGACAACAGTAGTGACGGAGAACACTGCAATGCCAGCCTGTGACAACCTCTGCATCCCAATGGGAAGCAGCAGCATCCAAGGTCCACTTTCTGCTCCTGCCAGCTGCTTGCAGCACGGCGAGGCTGAGCGATGGAGGCCACTGCTCTCCCCCTCACAGATGGCAGGAGCTCCCTGTCTCCCTTCTCCCCTGGACGGGATACAGCATTAAAAATGTATTTTGTTCCATACATAGAAGCAGACAGACCCAGAAATGTCACCCAGCTGAGCACGCAGCCTTGGCGAACTTGGCCGGCAGCTTCCAGGGTTATCAGAGCTCTCGTTCTCACTGACGGCGCAGCAATTACACAGGCTAAAACCACAGGGCCTTCACTGTCAGACCCTGGTACGTGGCGAGGGTTAGAAGTGAAGGACGGCAGCCCTAGCAGCACGGGAAGTGCAGCGGTGATGGCATGGGAGGGGAAGATCCGGGGGCTTTCTCGGGGAAGGGGGTTAGGTCTGACGCAGAGAGACCAGGGGTGCTGGGACCCTCACTCCAGATGGTTGGAGCAGCCTCCCCCTCTTGGAAGCAGAATCCCACGTTTGTGCTGAGGTGGGGTTTTACACCCAGACAGGAATGACCTTTGAAAAGTCCCATTAAAAATGAATTCCTGGTGTGAATAGGCAGATATGTCTGACCTGTGCTCATGTATCATGGCTTCGCGGGGCAGATGTAGAAAAGAGGCAGGGAGGAGGCTCCTCACTTTTCCTGTTGTTCCAGCAGTTTCAGAGGTCTAATAGAAGCTTGGACACCTCAGATGTAGTCATGATACATTAAGTAAGTACCTCTCCCATTGTTCACTAAAAAAATGAGTTTTCAGAGTACTGCCTTGACATGGTACTGACACATCAATATTACAACACTGTTTGTTTGACAACACACATGAGACAGTATGATCTCTGGAGCTAACAGTAGCTTGTAATAGATGCTAACCTGAAGCTATGCAAACATATGACAAAACAATGCTGTAAAATAAAATAAAAGACCTTGATGAAAACAAGCAAATTTTTGAAAGGAAGGACTGTTTTTCCCACAGAAGCACAGTTAGTGTGTGGAAAGGCTCAACTACTGGAGGCATACAGGACAAACCTCTCGAGTTTCTTAAGTAGAAATGAAACTTTTGCACTTCATTGGCCTCTCCTGCATCCCATTGGCCTTCTGAAATGACAACCCATCCACCATCCCCATGTTAAACTGGATTCACCAGGACCAACGTTCAAGGAGTAGGAGACAGACAGACTCCTCTCTGCAGAGAAACATCATTCATCTGAGTTAACTAAAAATGTAGAGTGAGAGACAAAAATACATCAACAGTCACCATATAACACCATATAATAGACAGTGGGAAGGAGGCCTGATCCATGAGTACCAAATATTTATGACAAAGATCTACTCAGCATTCAGACTCAAAAGAACAACCTTCAGCTTAGTACCTCCTGTGCACTCATTTTATCGTGTTTGTTCAGCTTGTTTCCTCACTGCCAAATTTTTGCCAGGGGGTCCCAATTCTCACTATTTAGCAATAGATAGTTAATCCTCTTAAGTCCCACCAAAACGTAATTCTGTGTATTAGCAGTATCCTCCCAGCTTTTGTAAGAAGAGATGCATCTCAGCCTGTGAGTTCCTCAGGTCTGACTTGGTTTGCAAGCACCTCAAATGGGTTGCAACTCAGTTTCATCTAGATTTACTGCTTTGAAGAAGGCAGAGCATTTTGTGCCTGGCAGTTTAATTTGATTTTTTACCTCAAACATTTTGCAGGATAAACTCAGAGCAAAGGCTTGACTTATTCAACTGGAAATACACTCACAAAAAGAGCCTACAAACATAAAACACACCTGGAGCTAATCTCTTCCTTAGGGCATTATTTTGGACTCTGAGACAGCCATTGGAAGCACCTGAAGAGGGACGCATCCTTCCCCATGCCCTCACTTACTCCAGTTACACCCGCAGGTCAGAGCTGCCCTTCGGCGCACACCGTGCTCCCCTTGGCTGAACAGCTCAAGGAAAGTCATCACATTTGTGACTTGATTTCACAGGGGGCATTTTTAAGACTGCCGGGGTTTGGCATGCCCAGGGCCTTCGCGGTACATTGACTTCTCCTATCAGACTCGCTCTCCTGCCAAGGAAGTTGACTGAATGGTGATTTTTCTGATTTCTCCTTTCCCAGAGAGCATGACTTGCATTTTGAATATATTCATGAGTCCCAAGTAACTTACCATACACATATTTTTCAAGTCTTTATTTTTGCATATCTATACAACATGCTGATAGCCATCCTGTCTGAGAGCCTGATGGGATTCCCTGGAGGCCACATGTGCAGGACTAACAGCACTGATTGATATAGCACTTTGGCGTCCTCAGTCCTCTCCCCTAAATGTATCCATCAGAATTAGAAGCTGCCATAGCGCTCCTAGTTAGAGGAAAACTAATGACTTATTTAACACTTCTCAATTCTAATACCAAAAACTGCAGAAAGAAAAGGGACTAGAAAAATCCTAGTGTGACAGAAAGACAATTTTATCTTCCTGTAGCACAGGAGTTACACAGTGATCAAGACACAGGGAAAAAAAACCCCAAATTTCACAGCTTGAATCCTAGGGCTTTTGGCACTGTCCCATATTACGTGTCCATGGACCAAGTAATTTGGCAATAAACTGGTCCATTCTAACTAAATCAGAAGCGTGCTGATGTTTGGAAAAAGTTCAAGGGGGAGGGAGTGGGACAGCAACGACGACTTATTTTTGAAATCTTTGCCCTGTAGAACTGGCTGACCTGAGCTGAATCACCATAGTTAATACATGTTGTTCTCAAAGCTTTTCAGAACAGGATTGGAAACCTTGTGGGAAAAATTGTATTCCCAATTTGAAGAGATAATTTTGGATGAGTTTACAAAAAAATGTGGTGATCTATTGGACAACTTTCTGAGAGGAACTGTTAGATGCTGGAAGCAACTACGGGCTGGGCTCTAAACCATTCAAGGTAGCTGAAAGCAAATTAATAAGGCACCTTGGGATAAGGTCTGAAGTGATTCTCTTATAATTTCCATGAGACCAACTGGGTCTCTATACTCCAGTCAACAGAAAAAGGGTCGAGCAAAATGGGTGTAAGAGTGAGGCCAGAGCCAGCCCTTAAATCATCATGAGATAAGAAGCCATGCTGGCTTCATTTTTTTATTTAATAACAGATGAACTTTGGAGGTGTAGGAGTAGAAAATTAATATCTTAAAAAGCCAAGATTCAAATGCAAACCTTTGCACAATAAAGATTCTTTTCCTTTCTTTGAGAAAGCCAAAAAAAAAAAAAAAAAGAAAATATCCAGAATAATTAGCCCAAATAATACCATTAATCCTAAGCATAAAAATACACTTATTCTGCTTGAATCCCTGGAGTAGGATGAGAATATTTTATCCTATGCAGTATAGTGATTTTTCTTGTTTACTTGTTGCACATTGTATGCTCCTCTCTTAACAAGCAGCAGTCATTGTCAGTCCTTCAGCAGAGCCTAGCCTAAGTGTTCGTATTATACTCATCACTGTTTCAGAGCCAAAATGCTGTGAATAATCTACCACTCTAACTTATTATTATCTTGACTGCCAAAGCCAGCTGCTCTTGCTGCTTAGCATCCCTTTTCAAACGAAACACATTGTTTCTCCTAGCTTTGGGTCTCCTCTCATGCAGTGGTGGAAGCAGGAATAGCTCTTCTGAAGCCAGTGGAGTTGTAGAGATGTAAGCTTGGGGCATGTGAGAAGGAATTTATTGCTGTCGTGTTGTCTCTGTTTCCATAACTCCCCTAGCCCCTCAACCAAATATGTGCTCCAGTTGTGCTGGGAGCTGTACAACATGTAATCCTTGCAGCATCCTGACTCAAAACAAGCCTGTTTTGTTTTCTCTCTGGTTTATTCTGCTTATGTGGGAGCTCCTGTGAAGCTGGGAACATGAATACATTGTGTGATGCTACTCAGATCTTGAGGAATGAGTTGATCTTGGAAAAGATGATAAAGAGCCAGGCTGTCTGAAATAGGATGCTTTTTATTATCTTGTTAGCTGCTGACATGATCAACTCACCCTCAAGACAGAAGGTGAGACGATGAGATTTACCTCTTTAGAAGAAGATTTGGGTCTTATCCAAAGATCTGCAGTGCAATATATGTTGTGCGCTAAACATCAGTGAAACGTTTCATGCACCTTGCAAGAGAGATCTGGAAATAAGATGTGAAGAACATGACTTGTACAATGCAAACTCCTTTCCACAAAGTTTTTTCATATGCTAAGCTTTGCCTGCTCTTCACACATGACAACTGCTCACAAAACAACAGGGTCCTGGATAACAGGATTAGAAATTGGAAGCCACGAGCTGAGCTAAGCTTCAGCCGTGCTGCATGGAAACAGCCTCTGAGCTCGGAACAAGACAGGCTGGAGAAGGAGGAAGAGACAACTTTTGGAGAAATGCAGAAGTGCTGGAGGGTCTCCACCCTGAGGAGGCATGAGCTGGGCCTATGTTTCTTGCAGGCTTTGGAGACCTATTGAATGGCCTATAGCTATTTGTTGGCATTTTCATCTTTATTGAGGGACCTCACTGAATGTTCTGCTGAGGGACAGTACACAATCAGGCTGGTTGTCAGCAACAGCAACACTGTGCTGCCTGTCTCTCTGAGAAGTGACCATGGGCCCTGTTCATGCCACACGGGCAACATGACCGGTGAGGGCAGTCAGTTGTGATGGCTGCAAAGAAGTGGCACGAAAAACCCTGCTGGGACAGGGTTGGAAAACAAGTGTGGTGCCTGAGCAAACCCTAGCAAGGTGTGCCAGGCTGGCTAGGCAGTCACTTGCCCACACTGAATGACTGGTCAGCATGCAACACCATCCCCCTGCTATGTCCAGAGAACATTTGGTTTGGGAGGATCGCAGAGCTCCAGAAGCTTTGGCACTGAGTGATATTAAATCCATCAAAAGAAGGAGAGGAACATGTTGGCATCCTTTGAGTCTGCCTGACTCTTTCTCTACTGCAGCGCTGCTCTCTTGCAGAACCTGAGCAGCCTCTCACGCCTACTGCTTACCGTACTTTCCACGTGTTCATCATGCAAATTGTCATTTATATACTTGGAATGTAGGAAGTTTTGCTTTCTCAACTATTTGTCTCACTTCAGAATGCCTGGAGGTAGCCCTCCAGCCACATACACAACACTGTTCACATGCTACATCAGCTGGACATTCAAAAGATCATGGGGCAGAAATTTTTTTCTGTCCTCAGACTAGGACAGGAAATTTTTTCTGTAGCACCAGCTCATCTCTTCAAGCAGGGAATGAAACAAGGGAATTAATGCTTCACTATCCCAGCTCAGCAGTGTTCTGACTAGAAGATGTACTATAAAACCATAAAACAGATACGACACCAGATATTGTTCCTAGAAATGAATAGAAGTTAACGTATAGATTGTAGACAAACAGAATTTTTCATTCTGTGTATAAAATGACAGCTGGAATACACAAATCTAACACCAGAATCAAGAGTGTCTGTAGCAATGGCTGTTAATTGTGCTCATTCCTCCTCATCTACATTAAAAAGTACTTCTGCTCATCTGATGGCTTTTCAACCATACTAGAGCTCTTCACTCGAGAATTTCAGGCATTAAGTAGGGTCTTAGAAGAGGTTTTAAGCAAGACTTCTTGAATATCTTCCTGTTTTCCTAAATTTTTATTATGAGCTGGCTAACCATTTTAGCCCTGAAACACTGAAGTCTAATGCATCTCTGACACGTCTGGAGTGCTAAGGCAGAGCCTGGAGTCTCTTAGTTCACATTAGCTGTGGAAGAAACCCTGGTACAGCATCAGCAGCTGAAAAAAATCACTCCCCAGTGACCTTTTGCCTTTACTGCCTATTCATTGCATCCTTCAAATGATGACCCTTCCATCATTTGTGACTGCTGTGGCTTTGGAAATGCAGCCTCAGAGCACGCTGCCAGGGATCCCCCTCCAGCTCCAGACTTGCCCTTCACATAAGCACCAGCATCAGGGAGGGAAACAGCCCCGACACGGTGCACCCACCCACCCACGGAGGCACAGGTTGGAAGTCTGCTCTGCAATATCTTCATTGCTTTTATTATCCACACTAACTACGCTGAAGATAAGCCTTAGCCATGCTGCAGTCCCCATGGAAACAGGTCCAAAGAGCTTTGGTTGATCATTAATCAAGGTATATGAACGCTCTTTCTCCTCCAATGGTCCTGAGGACGTGACTCCCATTGGGAGCCCCAGGACATGCTGCAGGACAGGTACCCGTAGCTGGGAGGGTTTAGCCTGGGGCTGGCAGGGGATTTTGCTTCCTTTTCCCACGAGGGATGGAAAGGAGGAAACCTGCCTGAGTCTTCAGCAGGTCCCTACCCTGCTTACCCAACAATGTGCCACAATGAGATCATTTAGAGACATGAAGTCATGCTTAGTCTCCTTGGTCTCGGCACTTGGGGACCAGCAGCGTCATTTTCAGGGCTGACATTTGGGATGACGAAGTGTTTGCAAGCAGGGGTGAATCATTTACCTACGGACACCCTCAGACTTGCTGTGACTTATTCAGGAGGAGAAAATGTTCTGCCCTTGGCCCTGACAGTCTTTTAGTGTCCATGAAGTCCACCTGTCAGACATGCAACACACTGGTTTTTTATCCGAGTCCTTGGCTGCAGCAATAACATACTCCGAGTAGAAAAACCCCACAAAGATTGTGTGAGAGATTACAAGAAGCACAGTAAATAAGGGGCTTTAGAAGACTCAGAGCCTTTTTTTTTTGGAGCAGATGAAAGCCACTAAGGAACCGGAGAGTGCTGCTGGTGGGAAGCAGATGTGCCCCTCCCCGCCCCAGGTCCTAGCTTAAATCTGCACTGAGAGTTACAGAAAATTTATGTACAAATTAGAGCATAAAAAAAGAGTTTAAGTAAGATAATCTAAATCATTTATGTCTATAATTTCAAAACATTTCTTGTAATTTTAAAAGTTGTTAATTTTTTAATATTAATTTTCAGCATAAATTAGCTGCAGTTTCATTATAAAAGCTGTTTTGAATCAAACATCAGAAAATCCCATTACAAAGCTTCTCTTAATCTTGTTTTAAACTTGTTTCAAAGATGGGAGCCCTAAAAACTGACACTTTCCCATAAGCAGCTTCAGCTTCAACAGTCATCTTCTAACAAAAATACTTCACCAGAAAGTTCCCAAACAGTATTTCTGCAGCATCAGATTGTTTCCAGATCTTAAAATAGGAGACTTGGGGTTATCAATCTCAAAGACTTTCTTGATCACAAACTCTTTTTTTTCTTAAAGGAAAAGCAGACTGCCATTTCCAGGAGGACCTGCAGCCCGATCGAAGCCATGAGCACGTCCCTCCCATGGTGACCTCGCCCTGAGCTCACATTCAGCAATGGGAATCCTTCTCCCTTCCCAGGAGTTTTGTTATTGGGCTCTGTTTCATGGGAACAGAGAAGAGCAGCCTGGGGAACATTGTCCCCCAGGAGGCACCAGCCACCACAGAGCAAAATCCTGCAGCCAAGAGGTCTCAGCAACCTCAGGACAGCAGATGTGACACCCAGTCCCGCTGTTCCCTCCACAGGGTCATTACAGCAGCCCAGCACCCATAGGTCTCTCCAGTAGAGTTCCTGAAAAGCCATTTCTAGCTTCCCCAAGCAAATGCTTTACCCTTGGGAAGCTTCCACCTTCACCAAGGGCAGGAGCAGCGATGCGCAGCAGCCCCGGTGCTGCTGGGAAACCCGCGGCTTCCCAGCTGGCCCCGTTTGCCGCTTGGTGCCTGCTCTGTGGGAGGTCCTCCAGGACGGGAAATGAAAATAGCTGCGACCAACACTGGTAGAGCGGGAACTGGAAGATCTTTGCCATTTCTGCGCAGGTAAAAATGACGACTCAGCAGAGCAGATAATCTTCTCTGGGCTTTGCAGCACCCGTGTCTGAAACCCCCGATTCCCCTAGGAGACCACTCTTCATTTCTTCCATGCTTGTGAGCCAGGGAACTGTACGGTCTCTCTAACCTGCTCTTCTAAAAATGAAAGTGGTAGATTTTCCTTCTTCATTGCTCCATATTTTTTCTCTCTCAACACAAAGGGTGCCCCAAGGAGTGATAAGATAAATTCCTTCTTCCCTCTGCCACTTTCATGACTAGCTACAATCAAGTTCGCTCATGAGATGCCACAAACCATATATACAAGCTGCCACAGAAATATGCAATTAGAGTAGATCTATACCATGCATGGTTACGAGCCCTGGGAGTTATAGGACAGGGAATCTTTTGCGCTCAGACCCAGGCCATGGGTGTTCCATGAGGAACACACACCAGCCAGGCACCCACCGAAATACCACATGGCTGTTCCCAAAGCTGCTGCTGTGTGCTCTCTGCCGTGGCAGCAAAACGGGTCATTGAATTGCTTGGAAACCTGATAGGATCTCATTGTTAGCTTACAGTTTGTTCTTCTGTGGCTCTCGGGACAGCCAAAACGTTACAAGATGGCAAAGTCACTGATCACATTCCTCTCCCGGGAGTTTAACAAGCTTCAAATGTCTAAAGCTAGCAATACAAATAGAGCAGCAATTATGGACTGGACGTTTCCTTTTCTGTCTTGCATTAAACAAAGCCTTTCTTCCTTTTGTCTGTTCTGGAAGATTCACGATCTCCGGGCTGCACTGGAGAGAGCTGCATCCCTCCACCCCCAACCGCATCACGGCACCAAGTGATGCAATCACGGTGTCACAGACTCTCCGCGAGTCAGCTGCTGTGAGTTTGCACAAAGATCAACAGGAGGGGACTTCACCCCTCCAAAGTCTTCCCAGCTACAAAAATGACTTCTCTGAGCCATTACATGTTCTTTAAGCAATGACACTGAAAGTAAGACCACAACAGGACGCTCAAAGGAAAATGTATCAGTTGATTTCAAGGAGGCACACATTCCCTCTCGAGTTCAAAAATGCCTGCTCAGAAGACACACATTTTTGATCCAGTTCCTCGACTTATCCTCCAGCCAAACTCAAACAGAAATTTCTAGACCACTGAAGAGTGACTTTGTTTCATATCGTTTCCAGATAAAGTCTGAGTTAGAGGCATTCTCACAAAGAAAAGAAAAGGACCGTCATCTTCTGGGCCACAAAAGGAAACCCGAGTGGTTTTGTGTGTATGTTAAGATCAGGGTCAGAACGGGTCTATCCGACTTTTCTATTTCTAGTCAAAAGCTTTACAAAATAGCTCTGTGCCAGCAACACCCATAACCTTCTTTGCATGGAAAGGGCAATGACCTCTTGGCCAGCTCAAAAATGAAAATATCCCGAGTCCTTCTGACCTCATTCATTCCTTGCAGAAGAAAAAAGGCTGGGGAGAGGAGATGGAAACCACAGTGACAGAGATCTTGAGGCATTCAGGATGCCCTGTTTCAGCAGCACTATCCTCTTTCCAAACAACTCCTGACTTCAGCCAGGCTCCAGCTTTTCACAGCAGCTTCAGCACAAAGTGAAATACAGGGGTTAATCCTCAGAGGCAGCAGCTGAAATAACTGGAGGTCAGACAGCTAGATCCTGCCTGGTATGTTTTAGTCTTTCAGAGGATTATGAAGTTTTCCATAGCAAGAAAAGGTTATGCATGTGCTCCTGTCTCTGCCCAGAACTAAGATCACCACCCTCTGCTCTACCCTGCAGGGAGCCACAGTCAAATATGTACACCAAGAAACAAAAAAATATTCAGATACTTGATTCCCAGTTGGACTAATAGGTATGGGCTGTAAGGCATTTGCATAGGAGTTAGAAGTCTTAGAGCTTTTTGAAACTGGACTTAAATTTTATTTTATCCTTAATGAACCAGAAAGCCTGTGGCATCATCATGAGATCAAATCACATGGGGGCTAGCTATTTTCTACATCACTGCCTTGTCCCTTGGGCATTAACAACTTTGAAAATACATGGGAAAACACATACACAAGGCCACTTCGGGCAAAAATCTCTGGCATTAAAGAAAATACAGTGGTGAATGATGATCTCAACATGAAATTAATGACCTGAGAATATTTTTTACTTTACTTGCCATGATGATGAATTTATAGAACAACCAGTAAAGATAGTGGATAAATGGTTAATGTTCCCCTGCAGATGGTCACAGTTTATTACTATTATTACTGTATTATTATCATAATGATTCAGCATCTGGCAGAGAGAACCTGATTAGTAGCCCAAAATCTCTTGGAGGTGGATGTCACTTTTCTGTTCCTCCAGAATTGTCTCTTCTTTAGAATCCTCTAACAATAAATGCTGCCCGAGAGCCTGTCCAGAAAAACTACCCCAATCATTTGTTGTGTTGCCTGAGGAAACAAAAATAGGAATTTCAGTGGGAAACTTCCCTCCTGAGCAGGCACATAGGCTGTTGCCAGGGCACACTGGAAAGCTGTGGTGGTGCTTTTCAATACTATACAACTGGGAGGAAAAGCCTATTCACACCTACCAGGATTTTAACAACGGAAAGAGAACTAAAATGTTTCATAGCAGCAAAGTTTACTGAACTTGACTTCTAGCTCAGCAGCCTTCCTGAGCACAGCTCAGCTGTCCTTCCCAAAAGACAATGTGTACCGAGCACACTTTGCTGTGTCTGAACAGCTTTACTGCTCTATTTTTCCTTTTTAAAACATGCAGATACTAAGGTGGTTTCTCTTTAAATACCTTGGTCTGGTCTAGAAGGAATGCAAGGCAAATGTAAGGAACAGGCCAGTTCTCTGCTCACCCTGTCGCCGTGCATAATCTATGGATGTGGTCCAATCTCCATTTGAGTGAGTGGGGAATCTTTCAGGTTAGGGAATAACACTGTCAGTATCTGAGTTTTACACATGAAGGAATTGATGTACTGGGCAATTAAAGTTCTGTGCAGAATTACATCTCAAGTTTGTCGAATCAAGCTTTGATCTCGAGTCTCTTGGATCAATGCCTTGGCCGACAACATCTCCTCCCGTCTTTTCCTGTTCCTTGCACAGTATCTCCACCAGCTTTGCTTACTCAGCTTTGAGCACGGCGAAAGACTAGTTCAGCCAAGTAAGATGCATCAGGAAGCCTCAACCGCATTCAGACAGGTCACTAACCACCAGTGCAGACAGGAGTTATTTCCATTACTGCCAAGAGCCAGAAGAGCGTGAGGGAACCGAGGGCTGCAGGCAGCCAAAAGCAGCGGGGTTCCGAGAGGAGGCACAAGCGCCCTCTAACTTTACAGCTGCCAGTTTTGGATGAGATAGACCTGACCACCACACACAAACCAACGGATATGAAACACATTGAAAAAAGGCTCTTGACACTGCAGCCTTAATTTCTCCTGCTCCATTACCTTCCCATTAAACCCAAATGGTGTCTCTCCACTAGAGATGGGCATTCTGAGTCCCCAAACAGCTGGGCAGCCTGTCTTACGTGAGCAAGCAGATGGACCATTGGTTTGTACTGCACGACCTACTCAATGACAGCAGATGCATCAGCTGTATTGCCCCCAGGACTCCATTTGTTATATTAAGAATAAGTAAGAAATAACATTCAAAACAAGAAGTGAAACAAGGATGATTTTTAGTGCTCTGGAGATTTTAACCTGGTGGGACTGTCTACTACAACTGCCCATAAAATGTTACATTAAAATCAGATGATATTACAAGAGTGTATGTTACAGGATAAGAGCAAGAGAAAAAAAGCCAGCTATAATTTTAGCAATCTTGTCCATAACATTAAAGCACACACCAGTGCTCCTCAGACTCTGGATGAGCATGATGCATATTTTACAGCCACGTTTTTATTGACTCTAATTTATACCCTGAAGCATTACTGCCTCTGTATGAAAAGAGCAATTTTGTTTTCCAGTGAGCAAACAGCTACCCAAAAGGCACCCAAGTCCTCCAGAGAGAGGCACAGGCAACAAAATGTTTAAGGTAGAATAAAGAACTTACTGCTGGACCATCACAGACTATAACTTCTTTTGCCAGTGACCTTTACTGAACAATGTAAATGAGAGATTCCAGTCTGACAATTAGATATAACAACCTAAGTATCCACTGCTTGAGTATACTGTCTGAGGGGTCAGAAAACTCACTTTCCATGTAAAAATGGATGGGAAACTCCAGCTCTGCACTGCTGCTGACTGTCATGTGTGACAGCAGACCTGCAGACAGTCACACTCGCTGTCTGTTCCCAGCTGAGAAAGCCCCAGGCACACCAGTAGTGCTGCTCCTCTCCTCTTCCTCCTCCCCCTTGTCACCCAGGGCATCCTTCAGCCCCATGGAGGGCTGTCTCCACACTGCTTCCCACAGGAATCTTGTGGGGCAAAGTGGAAACCAATCTCTCATGTATGTAATGACCATGGGGCGACAGGAGAACAGGCCTAAAGGGGATCCTCACCACATTGCTAAGTGGTAACGCTGACGAGCAGCACTGAAAGATAACAGAATTTTGCAGAACCAAAACCAACTCTCTTTTTTTCTCCTAAGGCCCCAGAAAAAATGAATTTGTCTCACATAAATTGTCCAGCCCCAATAAGCCATGTGAGCTTTTACTAATAAAGAGGTGAAAAACTTTCATTTCAAACACTCCTCTTTCACAAAAATGTAATTAATTTATTCACATTCAATTACTGTAGTTGCAGAACAAAATAGCCTTTGCCTGTGCATTCCCAATAACTGCATATGAACATTAGCATAGTCTATACATTAAAGAACATCTTAATATTTATTGGTAAAATATAGTATGGACTCTGTAGATGGCATAGATGAAAGGCTATAAAGCTCTCACAGTTTACTTACAGCAAGGTTTGGTCTGTAATTTTTAACCAATCAACATCTTTCCAGTTGACAAATGTATCATGTTGCCTTGTGAGGCTGAAAATAGATTTTGCAAATACATTTCTGGGTGCGGAGGTGGTTCATACAAGTGAAGCAAAAGATAAGGAGAGAAAAGATGGACACGTTTGGATTCCCAGGATCTGGATCTGAGTCTCATCTGCCTATGCTCACTAATCAGACTAGAAAGGAAACTTTAATCCTATTCACAGAGTGTATGACTTGTACTCAGAGAATGGAGCCTGGGAATGACCGTGCTTCAGATTCATACAAAAGGATGCAGCAGAAACCACACCTAACGTGTCCTACCATGTCACATCATCAGATAAAAGAGCAGGCACTTGTACTCAGATTCTTCTTTGTAATGGAGCCTATGGAATTTTCCAAGTTGCAACAACTATTTTTTTTTTTAATCTAGAGGCTAGTAGGAAGAAATAGATAGAAACAGAATTGACAGCAAACTATTTTGTTTCCACTTGTATTCTATACATGTGAAAAAGAGAAGAGCACTGCTTGGGTTCCCTATGCACTCAAGAACTAGGCTTAGTCAGACTTCTCATCGTCTGGGTAACCACAATCCTTCACCATCAGTCTGGCTCCGATCGCTGGGTCCTGGAGAGCCGGAGGCTGCGATGTCTGTGTGCACCAGGGGGCAGGGGGGTGGTGGGCCTTGCCTTTTGGCGTGACTGGTTCCCCTGAACCCACCACAGCAGAGGTTGTTACTGCAGGGCCAACATCCTGGGCTGGAAGAACTAGGGAGGGTGAGGATGGAGAGCCAAAGCCAATACACAATTCAGCATCCAGCTGTACCCCTAAGTGCTTAGGAAAACTGGTCTTTAAGTCATATATATCTCAAACCTGCTGCTCACCAAACTTAAGATTCAAGGTAGCCATAACGTTTACCCAACCCAAATGAAAATTGGAAATTTGATTGGGTTCTTAGTTGAAAGACAGTTTTAGGATGTAAATCTCTAGAACCACTTAATATTTTTGTCATACTCAGTCTTTTCAGTTCTTCTAAAGAAAAAAAGACACTTCATTTACTTGCTCATTCATTGCAGGAATAACAATATTTGAGATCTCAGAAAAATGCTCAAGAGCAACTTATATGAAGAGCTGTAACAGCTGGAGTGGAACCATTACTTGTCCAAAACTAAAATTTGCTACAACTGTATGATTTTTATGTCTGGCAAAATATAGTAAAATCATCACATTATAAATTACTTACAACCGACCTATTTTTATTTAGAGCAAGCAGAGAAAAAGTCTCTGCAAATGAGATGGAGGAGGAGGGGCTTGGAGGATGTCTGCTAGAGCTACAGGAAGCTGAGCCTGCTGAAGAAGAGACAAGGAAAAGGATGGTCAGCCGGTGTCTCAGCGGTAGAAATAGCCTTCACCCTCAGAAGAAAGAGGATGGACACCTGACAGTCTAGTTTCACAAACACAGGCATGAAAAGTACCTGAGGAAAATCTGCATGGAAGAATTTGGTTGTCCTCCTATCCATGGCTGTGATTTGGTAAAATTTCAGTGAGCAGCTTCCTGCTCTCCAGTCCATGGACCCATGAGGGAAAGGGGGAACACATGGCTCTGTAATTCCTGTAACCCATGCTCAAAAAAATTCCCAAAGGACCTGGCCCCTTGGCAGGAAACATGATGGAAACCATCGGCAGCAAGGCAGGAAGGTGCTGGTGAAGCAAACTCACAGCTTGATGCCTGTGACCTGTGACAGTCCCCCAGACTCTGCCGGGACGGCTGACACGCAGTGTGCAGGGAGAGTGCCCGGGACAGTGACTCAGGTTGGAAGCTACTCATCTCCCAACTCCAGAGTTGTTTTCCTAGGGGGTGGTGGGCAGGCCCCCTTCCAGGCAGTGCCTCAGTTTCCCCAGCTGGGTATGAGCAGTGCCAGGACCCCCCGAACACAGGGTGGAGGTCAGTGGATGAGAGGACGGCGTGCACCCGAGGTGTTACAGGCAGCCTCACATGCCAACATCCAGGAGCATCAGAGCCAGAGGGAGATACTGCTAACATCAAACATTCAGATCATGCGACTGGCACAAATACAGTTGCTTGACACTTTTTATTTGCCTTGTGCTTTTTAACCTTTAGATTTTATATCTTTAGGACTTTTTTCTGTATTCATGAAGACCTGACACTATCTGTTCTTTTAAGCGAAGCAGAGACCTCTATGTACTCCCAGTTTTCTCACAGAAGGCTTTAAAGAGAGCATGACCAAGAGACCAGACAACTTGCACTGAAGTCCTTAGTCTATTTGTACACAGCCACTACAGTGTAATGTGTTTGTTTTGATATAGTTTGATAGATTATTCCTTAGCTGTAAAGTAGCCACCTACTTGCTGCCAAAATCATGCAGAGAAGCAAGCTGAAATAGGTTCTGGAGTTATCTGCCAGAGACATCCATGCATGTGTCTAAGTTTTATCATCTTAAACAACCACATACTGTTCTGTCCCTAAAGGACATCTACACAGTGATTCACAGTATATGTTCTTAGAGGAAGCTACAATTTTCTCCCTTTCTCCTGTTACTCAAACTAATATAGGATGTAAATGAATACAGAATCACAGCATGGTTTGGGTTGGAAGGGACCTTAAAGATCATCCAGTTCCAACCCCCCTGCCATGGGCAGGGACACCTTCCACTAGACCAGGTTGCTCAAAGCCTCATCCAAACTGGCCTTGAGCAATTCCAGGGATGGGGCATCCACAGCTTCCCTGGGCAACCTGTCCCAGTGCTCCACCACCCTCTCCACTGTCAAGTATCATTTGTCAAGTATCTTAAAATTGCTCTGCACCAGGCTTGGCTTTCCTCAAAATCCAAGTCATAGTCTTAATCCCATTAAAATCAAGGCAAAATACCCATTTCAAAGGCTTGCCTTACATTCTTTGTACTCGGTCAGCCAATGTGATAGGAGCACATATAATAGGAGAGGAACGAAGATATTTTCTGCCAAGAAATATATGTGATTATATGGTGGGAAATACCCTTTTTCAAATACTGAAATTCTCCAAGAAGTTAAAATTTTATCAACTGAAAAAAAAAAAAAATCCTGTCTGCTTTATGGTTGCAGTTGGTCACCTTCCCTGACCCCAATTCTATTTGTAAGTTTTTCATAATGAAAGCTTTCTAGAAAACCCTTTTCCCACTAAAGCTTTGTAGTTTTGAATTTTTCTCCAATTGATGATGCAAATGCTTTATGAGAGTAGGAGGGATAGTAGGGAAACGCATTTCCATTCCCACATAGCCATGTGCTCCCACGCACTAGGGCTGCTGCGCGGAGTCACGCCATGTTATACCAAGCGATAAACTCGCACAACAAGAAGCAGCCACACAACGCAAGTCGTTGTATCTGACATAAGATGACAAAGGTTGTCACAAGACTGCTCTATCAAACAGCCGGGGAAAGGAAACAACAAGAGACACTTTACAGATGTCTGGAGTGAGGTTTGGAGGTACAGCCGTTTGTGCATTGCAGGGGCAAAAACCCTTCATCAGGTCTTGTATGGAGTGTGTATCCTTCTATTAACGGCAATAACGCACCGAAATTAAATGCGTTCTTCTCTGGAGCTTCTTTCTGCTCCCGTATATTTATAGCCTCTTTCAATCCAGATAACGTGTGGCTGACAAAGCAGGATTGATTTGATTAGCATGTAAATAAAGCCTCGTTGCTGCTCCTGGCTTGTCTGTCACAGCTATGTTTTGATGGGATTTCTGTCTGCCTTTCCTATTTACATCTGCTGCTTCTTTGCTGAGTTTCTAAGCCCACATGTTGGGAAGGGCTCAGATCTCCGGGAGCTGATGGATAGAGCCTCCTCAGGCAGCGGCATGATGTGCAGAGCCATGTGAACAGTGATCCAGGACCACTTCCCACCGGGCCATGAGCAGCACCAAGAGCACGGTTGTGCTCAGCATTTCTCCATCACTGGTCAGGTGAGGAATGAGCAGGGCTCGGCCAAGTCAAAAGAACTGCATAGGAAAGTGAACACTCCGAGACATCAGCAAGTTGGGATCTCCTAGAAGGATGCTAAACCCCTTGGTTCATTTTACCCAGGTACCTGTGGACACCTGGGCACCACAGATGCAGAAGACATGTACAGACATACCTAAACCAAGCTGGTCTTGGACAGCAAGGACTGAGGAAATCTATGCCTCAGCCTCCTCAGGAGGAGATACGCCTCAGCTTTCAGACCACAGGACCGTAAGAAATTGAATTATTTCATGTCCACTAGCTGTAAGGCTGATTTGATAGTATCTGTGTGCTGCAGGTAATGCGGGAACAGCCTGAAAGCCAGCTGTTCCATGGCTCAGCCAGGCCTGTCTCCCTGATATCCCACCAAAAGGCTGGTGAGCAGCCTTGGCTGCTCATGCCCAGCTCAGACTTCTGGCCATGACATCCCTTGCACTGCCAGGCAGGATCCCTCTGTTCTGCAGGACTGCTCAGCCTTGGTTCTGAGCAGAACACCCCAGCAAAGAGCAAAAGGTCCCATCCTGAGCTTGTGGCACTTGCTCATGACCTGGCTGCAGGCGCAGGATCCCATCAAAGCCATTCTGCATTTCCTTCCTCATCCAGAAGCAGCAAATACTGGCATATTCATACCTCATTTTCTCAAGCAAAACAGTGCTGAACAGCTTACAGGAGAAAGAAAGAATTCAGGCACGCTACACTGAATGCTGGCCACGTAACTGCATCCATCTCTGGGAACAGAGCAAAAGGAGCCACAGATGGAGAGGTTCCAGATTGAACGGTTCAAGTAATGGTTAAATATGAGCTCCCCAGAATTAAACAAACAAATCCCCTTTCCAAATAAATTCTACCACTCCCCGTCACATAAGAGAGATGGGGCTGTTTTCAGTCACTCTAGCAAGGAAGGATAGATCTGCAGAATGTTGTACTAAAGGTAACAGCTACAGTACAGAATCCTGACAGTGAAAGATGGTTCGCTATAACATGTTAACGGGAGATGTAATCCCAGTAAGTGAAAGTGGCAGAAATCCACAATACAATGTAGCAGACTGCAAGCTAAAATCAATCATCAGATAAATCACTACTATCAAAATAAGACTTAAAAAAACCCATGGAAATCGCCTTGCAAAACTAGCAAAAGAGTTGCCAAGTGAAGGATCAGGTTTGTGCATGTAGGCACGTATATGTACCCTCACACGTGCGTGAAAGCCTGGGTGCAGGCATGTTCACCTGTGTAAGACCACGGGTGTGCACATATGTATTTATGGATTTTAGGGATTAGAGATCTTTTGCTTTCCTCAAAGTAACCATATCCCAAGGGATCTGCCAGGAATGCTCACACACACACCCCAGCAGCACAGAATACCTAAGGGAGCCCCAAACCCAGCACTGGACCGAATGGAAGATGTCACGCCACGTCTCCAGGAGGAGGGACAACACTGCCCTCTTCTAGGAGAAGCCCTGCTTGTCCTGGAGAGGACAGAGGAAATGTAACTGGGATTGCTTTGGTTTCCTCTGCTCAGAGCAGACACTATTTTCACCATGCCACAGGGCTGCTCACAGGATGTTCCTTCTGCTTCTTGAGATGAAAATCTCTGTTCCACATCTCAAAAGGCCAGGGAACGCGGATGGCTGGTTTGAGGCCAAACCTGCCATTCAGAGCTCGCAGGCGGATGGCTCAGCCCTAGCAAAGCAGCCGTGCCCCGCTGATCTCAGCTGCCTTCAGACGGGAACGGGCTTATTGATACTCAGATTTTGATCTTGTTATATGTGCTGAAGCATTGCAGGCACATTCCCTCATTCATGCCAGCCACAGAGAATAATTACAGTTGTGTGCTGTTATCTGAGACAGGTCTCTCTCTCTCAGGCCCAGATGCCGCGCTGATGGGCTCCCCAGAATTAGATGCGCAGTCAGCCACTACAGCAGCAAGGCAGATGAGGAAAAACAGAACTTCTGGTCCAAACTGAAAGGGGGAAAATACGTTTTTGAAGTTTACCACAGGGCAGAAACGCAGAAAGGTTTTGTTAGAGCAATTCCAAATCCGTTTGTTTCACTGTGTTGAAGCAGCCGAGGGAATAAGCACACTACACCTTCACCTGGGGAAGCACAGGGGAGGACCCAGTGCCTGGGGCACACCTGGCCCTTCCACGCATCGCCAGGCTCCTCGGGTGATCTTGGCAAAGTGGTGACAGGGTACCTAGACTCCCACCTTGAGGTGGGATAACAGTATTTCTGCAGATAAACTGGTTCCATCAAGGACAGCAGGCAGTAACCAGGGATGGAGGAGACACCTTGCTCTCCATTCCCCTGCTGCTGAAGGTCCCCTGTGCCTGCATTTGCTTTTTAACCCTCCCAGATAACAACTTTATTATTATTGTCAGCCCACCAAAGGTGGCACCTTGGAGGCGCTCGCTTTTGCCCACACTCTGGGCCTGTGGAAATTAATGGGTTTTTTAATCTGACTAAACAGAAGCAGAGCAAAGCCAGCAAGTGTCGCCAGCGGAACTTCTCCCTGTCCAGGTGCAGGATCGGTGCCGTGCCTTGCACCCCTGCTGAGGGTTCGGTGCTCCTGCCATGGCAGGTTTCAGCATGAAGGCTCTGCAGCACGAGCCCTTAGAAACTCTGGATGCTGACAAATTTTATTATAAGATAAATGCCAATATAGCCGATGAATCTCTCTGTTCGTGGCAGTGGGGTTAGACTGCAGGCTGACAGCCTGCACACTTGGATTATATTATCCAAAGGAAGCACCAGCCAAATACTGCCTAATGTCATTTTCCCTCATTAGGAGGTTATTAGTAATTCCACTCGTAGAGCTGTACTGTGCGCGGCATCCTGACACTCAGCAGTATTTCAGGGGATGGCATTTTCTACTCTCATTTGTGGAAAAGGGGCAAGAAAAAGTTCACAATCACGAATGCAACCTGTGGTCTGGGCAGGGCCGTCCTCACCCATGCATTTTTTTGCGTGGTCCTTGAGTCGAGGTTCCACGGGTATCTGATCGCGTGACTTTATCAGCAGGTACATCCCCAGTTTGGGGATGGATGTATGGAGGTGAGGGACTGAACCACACATGTACCCGTATCTGGCAATAACTGTCCCTACGCAGCACGCTGGCACGCAGCTCGGTGTGGTTAGACACGAACCCACGAGGGATAATACCTCTGACCCCAGAGAAGGGTGTGTGTCTGCGGGTGGCAGAGCACATGTCCCCGAGCACGGCAGGAGCCAGTCCTGCCTGCCCAGCTCTGCTCCAATTAACCACGTCGCCAGCAGTGGCCCAGCACCGCAGGCATGGGAACAGCCCCGGCAAAGCAACAGGAGCATGGCTGCAGCTGGGGACCGACGGAGCCATGTGGGCAGGAACCAGCCTTGCCAGCTGCAGGAAACCCTGATTATTATAGGTTTAGATAATAAAATCTTTCTGCCTTGGAAGGAAAAAAAAAAGCCCTGAATATTGAAATTTCCTATGGAAGTTCAAGAATAAGTTGACTCACCAAAACACTGTGCTTTAACAAGATTGATACGCATGATATGAATTTTAACTACAATAAGGAAATTATAGTTAGATATAATACATGTATTTAACATAAAATCAAACAAAACAAGACCATCAGTTCATTTGGGCTTTTCCAGTGGGGAATTCAGACAAAATTAACATGGCCCACAAAGCATCTTAATTTGAACATGACTGAAAAGTTGTGGTTTTGCTGGCAGATTTCTGAATAAAACCAAAGTTTTTAGCTATGTTATGTGGCTTCAACAGTAAAATAATTTTTTTCCTGAGGCATAGTCCTACTCTATGAAAACCCTGGACAATATCTGAACATCTACGAAGCCCAGGGCTATTCCCAGCTGGTGGGATCATGGTCCCTGCTCCCGTTTTCCTGCCCCGCAGCCTCCTGCTTGCTTGAAAACATGTAGCAAACCACCATATTTAGGCAAACATAGCCTGATTTTTTTTTCCAGAATCTTTTCTGCTGTCGTCTTAATGGACTGGCACCTATAATCCGTTTGGTGTTTTGAAACCCTCCTTTTAAAAGCTGACTCTTCCTCCTCTTGGCAGACATCTGACAGAGCTGCTGCAATCAAACATTGCAAGACACAAACCAGGACAGCGATTCTTTGGGCAGGCACGTCTCTGTCTCTCTTATAACATATTAGCTATTTTTACCCATTACAGAGAGCTAAAAAAAGATGATTTTTTTTTTCTTAAGTAATACTTCAGGGAAAAAAAGATTCTGCACTTAATCCTCCAGTAACTTCTGAGCAGCTCAAATCCTCTCCAGCCCCTTCCCCTTGGCTGCCCCCTCCCACTATTAGCAGGGACTTGATGGGCGGAATGGATGGTGGGTGTCTGCTTGCCTGTCCCCTGCCGTGGCTGCTCCTCCAGCCACCGCACTATCAGTGTGCCCCAGTGCTGCTTGCCATTTTTGGCAGTCGAGCCCAGAAATATGCAGGAGACATAAATAATTCCTTTTTCGAATTTGGTCAAGAGGACAGAGCGCTAGCTCCTGCCAGCGGCACGGTGCTTGGCAGGCTGGGGCACAGGCAGGCAGGGGCTGACAGGCATCCCTGGGCTGTGGGCACACAGCGCACCCGCTGCCCTCACCCCCACATGCAGAGGGGGTTCTCTTAAGCTGTCAACTATTCACCCTTTCAAGGACAAAGCAAAGGAGAGGAGACCAGAGATCTAGGGAGCACAGCAGAGGCTGATCCAGTGGGCATCATTCTGCTGAAGTGCTCCCAGTTTTGGGGTAACCGTGCCCTCCTGCCCTTTGGGGGAGAGGCGAGGCAGGACCTTGCTGTAGCTCACACAGGGAAAGTTTGTAATGGAGACTGCCAGACCCTGAAATAGCCGGTGGCTGTCTTGAGGCAGTAGTCGAGGGGGAGGCTCAGCCCTGCCGAGGGCACAGTGCTGGGCAGCAAGGTTTCCTGCTTCTGCTCAGCCTCTTCCCGAGAGCCAACACTCAGTGTCAAATGCACAATCTGACCTGTTCATTCTGTACAGAGACCTAGGTGAAGACATGGACTGGGTGGTCCAGAGCAGAGCAGCATCCCCCTGGGGCAGCACAGGAGCCACTGCCCGGCTTGCCTGTCTCCTCGAGCTGCCCAGTCTGCCACATCTCACCACAGTTGCTCAAAGGGGTTGTGTGCTGGAAAGGTGCCACTAGAGACTGAATTCCTCTTGCCCTAGTCCAGCATACATTATGTACCTGGATGCTGCCATGCACTTGCTCTTTGGCTTCTCCACTGCTGCTGCCTGCCAAGAGCATGAAGATCACAGGCACAGACCCACTTATTAGGGAAATAACCATTCCTCATACACGTTATGACAGAACAGAGTCTCAGAGCAACATCCAAAAGTGCTGTCAGGCTCTGAGCTTATGCATTTTCCACTTCTAAGGCTGCTGACACCATCCCCCGAAAAGCTCCAGACCTCCGAGTTGGATCCTCCTGGCCCCTTACACCTCCCCGTGCCCATCAGAATATGCCAATCCATGATGAAGACCCCATCTTCTGAGGGACTCAGTCCAGAGCACCCTGACCCAGCAGCACAGCACCAGCACAGGACAGTAACAAGGCACTGGCACTGCATTTCTTAACACATAACAGAGTTAGGCAACAGCTTATTGCAATATATCTGACTGCCTTACTTCAGCATGTCTCAGTAGGGCTGACTGCTCTGACCAGAACCTACATGCCTTTGTCCAACTGTGGGAACCCCAAAGCAACGCATGATCTGAAAAAAAACTAATTGTGTGTCCTACATAAAAATTCATGGTGACATCTCTGCTCTTGCCAGCTAGAGTGGCTTGGTAAAAGAGCAGCTGCCTGCATAGACGGAAAGCAACAGTGTCTGACATAGTGCTGATTCTTAATCCAGGACCTGTCACATCCAGGCTGAACAGAAGAATCACAAGAATAGGAAAAAAGCAAGCGGGAGACATGCTTTGAGGTCACGATGACTGTTCTCATCATCAGTGGACACAGCCTCACTTGGTCCATCACAGCACCAGCATGAGGGAGGTGTGGTGAAGAGCTATTGTCAGATAAGAAATGGACTAGTGCTGGTCCTTGCTCCATTAAGGACCACGCTTAAATTTGGTCAGCTCCTCCCTCTCTGCTCACTCACTTCTCTAGTCTCTCACAGTTATCTCACCAGTTCTGACAGCCCTGTGCACTTTCTCCCCATTTCAAATCCACTGGAAACAGCTCCATGCCCAGCCTGTGACCAGCCAGCCATCCCAACTGGGCACCTCCTATGGCAGAAACACTCAAAGGCCATTGCAACTTCCTCCCCAATTAAACGGATCCCTGTCGAGGTAGCTTCACTCCCCACATCTACTTCTCTGTGCTTGCAAAGCAAAACCCTGCACAGGGCAATCCATTAAAAGTGCGGAAAACCACAGGCTGGGCAAAAGTGCTGATGTATGAGCAGGGTTCAGGAAAGTGTTTACGAGGCACCAGGCACTGCCTGCCCGGCTGGGAGGACAGGAGGACTTGGCAGCCTTGGCAGAGGGCAGCTTTGGCAGGCGGCCCTCTCCCCACTGTTGGGGTTCCTCAGCCCGGCAGGGCTGTGCCTACTGTTAAAGAGAACCTGCAGTGGCATCAGACCTGGTCTTGCACTGGAAAGGTCTCAACCTGACTATCCAAACAGCATCTTTAAAACTGGCCTGCAACCGCATGTCATATTGGGAAATAATCTGCCCTCTTGAAACACCCAGCATTTCATTAGCTGACAAAAAGCCTCCGCAGCGGTCCCTAGCACCGAGACAGCTGCTTCATGCCAGTATTTACTTCAACTCTCCAACTGCAAGGGAAAAAAAAAAAAAAAAGCTGAAAAATTCTCCTGGTGCCCTGAAAACAAAACACTCCAGAGTTTTGGCACCAGGGGCTGATCCTTAGTAGGTGGAGATTTGCATTGACTCCAGCTGAGCTTTGCTCTTTGACATCAGCGCAAGAACTCGCCTGCGTCTGCAAATACCACGCTTATGCAATGCTACTGAACACATTCCCTTGCCGCTACTCACACCAGCTTGTAAATGCGACCCACTCCAGCCGCCGGCCCTGCACACCACGAGGCTTGCACGAGTGCTCCGAGCTGCAGCTCACTGCAAGGGAATTTGTGCTGGAAAAGTAAGATTCATTTAGTTTGGTACAACAGCACTGTGGGTACTGACAGAGGAAGCTGCCTGAAAGCTTGCTCCAGCAATAAAAACGTGTCCCCTTCTCTGTCAACGGCCTCGAGAGGGGTTTTTTACCCCCTGCCCAGCAGCACTGCAGGTCTCCTCTGCTGAGCTTCCCCTGAACCAGCAGTCACGGGCCCATCAAGCTGCAAAGAGGGAAAACATCTCAAATTTACTGACTGTGGGTAGAAAAATATTTGCTGGAGGGCCCAGCTTAATGAATAATGAAGGGATAAAAAGGTTCCCGCAACCCCAGTAAATCTGCTTTGTGCTCGGCGCTTCCTTTTTTTCATCAAGGTCTCTACCCGCACTGGATGCCAGCGGCACTGACAAACTGCTCTGCGTTCCGTGCACAGCGCGCGTGACGCGTGCGCTGCCCATGCAGTACACTGGGATAACCCAGGGATGCCGGGGCGGAGGGATGCTCACAGCCCCCTTCCTCCTCCACACAGACAGGGGTTCTCCCAGCAGTGGGGTCCAGCCCAGCTCTCTCCAAAGAGAGCGATGGCCTCGCATCGCCCAGTGTGACGCCCGCGTCCCCAGTCCTTCCCAGCCGCCTGCCTGCTGGCAGCCCCGAAAGCTGAAGCTGGCAGATAACCACGAACCAAATAGTGTCCCATAACTGCCCTGCAGGCTTTGCAGGCTCCAAATGAGAGGGGTGTCTGGATTTTCCTTCTTGTGCTTTTAAAGTGTCCCCAGTCGCAGCTTGCAGCTCCAGCAGTGGGAATCAGCTGCCATGGAAACCTTGCAAATGCCCTTTTCTAACAGCGGCTGCCTAACACACCGCTGAAGAGCATTCCCACCCCAAGACACACAATTCTGAAATTACCCCTGCTATCCCTTGCGGGGATCCTCTGTGCGCCTGCAATGTTAAGATAAACCGTTTGGAAACCTGTTGTGGAGCAAATTCACTGCAAATGAGGCTGGGCACAAAGGGAACATAAGCCAGAAATTCAAAGAAATTCAGATATACGCCACTATATTTCAGTCTTGTCCTGGGCTAATGAGTTTCCTTCAATGACATTTGCTGCCACAAAGGTATTTCCTGGTGCTATGAGACTTGCAAGGAAAAAAGAAATATTTCCATCTCTCGCAGGTAGACCACGATTCAAAGCATCTCCCACCCACGTATCTCATTAGGGCATGGCAAACCACCGTCATTAAGGCACAAGTCGCTCAGCTGAATGAGGCTGACAGGCAAATGGAGGCATGAGATTGCACTCAGAAAGTGCTGAGCTGCACCAAGGCAGGAGCAGGCAGGAGCCCTCAAAGCCTGCAGCTTCTTTGGTGCTGGTGACAGCGTGGGCTTGAAAGAGTTCTGTGAGCATCCCAAAACACAAGTGCAACAGAAATGCCACATGCTACCCAGACTTGCTGAAAATTTAGATGCTAGTGTTATAGCTTGAAATCTACTGGCCCATAAATGTTATTTAAGAAAAATCACCAGGTATTTAACCCACCTGACGTTCTAAGCAAAGCCACCATCAAGTGCACATCTTTTGATACTCAGAAACTTTTCAGGATCCAGGCCAGGATCAGGGGCTCAGACTGAGAGGAGGCTGCTGATGGCAAGGTGCCATCCTGGCTCCCAATCTCCTGCTCCAGGCACCAAAAAGTGCTCTGGAGGTGTGGGAATGGGAGGCAGAAATGCAAACACCCAAACCATCTCTAAGTCCTGGAAGAGTGTCCTGAGAGAGTCCCTGCTGTCAGAGCCATGCGCTCACACCAGACACCTTGACATGTAAGCTGAATTTCCCAGCTTATTTGTTGTTTTAATAAGTTTCACAGGGGCATGAGGGAAGAACAGCAGATAAGATCTGTGCAAGTTAACCAAAACAGTCATCAAGGGAAATTCTGACCAACTGCTAAGCAAGTAAATACAATTCTTGCAACAAGAGTTATCAGATAGCTTAAAGATTAATCAACAGTACCAGCCCCTGGGAACAAGGCCTCCATAGCAGCAGGACTCTCCCAGAAGATAGCGTGCCACATCCAAAACATGCCCAGACAGCAGACAGGGACAGAGGGGGGGAAGGATTAATGGCTACTAAAATACTGTACAAGTCATTCACCACATGGCTTAGTTTTAGACTTCCTCTGCTTGGTATTCGGGTCACTTGACTTGCCCGCTTCCTTGAGGGGAGGATGGAGGATTTCACAAGCCAGCAGGAAATTATTTTGTCCAAACAACACGAGTGTTTCCAAAGTACATTGCAGGCAAAGCTAAGAGTGCTGGAAGGGAGAGGGCCAGATTGCATTTGTTTGAGGATAGATGACCATTCTAGATTTTAGCATTTAACTATGGGGCCACAGAGCCCCTCAGCCTTCTCCATTTACCTTCATCCCATCATGCCAAGAGAGCTCAAGACTGGTGTTCAAACACCAGTTCCCCCCAACGGTCAAGAGAAAGGGTCCTGCAGCAGAAATGCATCAACTCTGGGTACACCCTTGCCATCCATTGCTTTGCTCACTTGTTGTACTTGGCTAATCTGTCTTTAATCACTTCAAATTGTCTAGCATTCAAGGGAGGTGCCATTTATAGGCTTTAATTGCCAAGCTCCTACCAGTTTTTGCTGCTGCAAAGCTCTTGTGCTGTCAATCAGAGATGGTCCCTTGTTGCAAGATAACAACACGATATTTCACTATACAGAAAAAGAGACCTTGTATGAGAATGGCATGTAATTACCAGCAAAAAAGAGAAATTGCTAATAACTTTACCAAAATACAGTACAATATGTTGACATACAGAATAACCAAGGCTTAGTGCCCGGTTTTGCCCCAGTGCTCCCTAACATTCCACCTAATTATCACAGCAGGGCCTGGGTTAGCACACCCTGAAAATCAGCTACAAGGAAATGTTTCCCATCCTGTACCTGAAAAAAATGATTAGCAGCATCTTCCCTCCCACCTCCCACAGCCGGCACTCAACCCAAAAGCTCTCGGCAGTCTCAGAGCGGAGCACATTCATGCACTTCCTTAGCATTCTGTCCTTTCCCGTGCAGGTTTTTCTATGCAGGACTAGAGCAAAGCAGAGAGCAGGCAGCAGCATCCTCCCTCCCCGTCTCCATGGCTGCTGAAGCGCTGAAGGGTCGGGAGACAGAAGTCCCTGCCCTCCTTTAGATCCCACATGCTCCTGGGTCTCTCTGGCCTCTCAACTCACAGAACATACCCAGCAAACACCCTCCAGGCTGATCAAGTGCCAAGTCATTTGGGAAGCCCCTGTGGGCACCTCCAAATGTCAGGAATTCAGGTGGGCTTGCTGTTCTCCCTCCTTCTAACCTTTCAAGCCTTGGTGTTAAATCGAACGTCACCCCCACTCTGCAGCACCAGCAGAGCTGGGTCGCTGTCGCCCACGGCTGGAAGTGGCCTCAGTGTTCACCTTCCAGCCAGCTGTGTGCTCAGTGATCTTGATCCGAGCAAGGAAGTCCCCTCAGGATTTGTTTTTTTCTCTCAAGGACTGCCTGAGTGGAGACAGTTTGTCTTCTCCTCAAGGCTTCTGGGGGTCAGTGGTAAAGAAAATTGCAACAGATTCCTGGCCTGGACTAAGACCTCTTCTGGGCTCAGTTTCAGACAGGGACTGATTTTTGTTTGCCTATTTTCTTTCTCTTTTGTAGGTCATTTTTCTGCTCCTTCTCTTCACACTGTAGCTCCTCTCGGCTAGCAAGGTCTGCATTGGCCAAACGTCTCTAGACCCTCCACTCCTGGGGGAGGGCTGGCATGACTGCATCTGTGCTCAGCCGTCTGCTGGGATGCTTTGTGCTTCCCTCCCCTGCACAAACTTCATCTCTGCCTCCAAGACATCTTTCAGCCTCTCTGGGAATCTTCCAGATGCTCCTTTAACTCCTTTCTTTGAAGCCTACGGCTCTTTATTAGAATTCACTCTAATCTTATGTTAATTCCTTTTGCAAAGTCTGTCGCTGCCTTAGATCTACTTTAATTCCTTTTGCAAGATCTCCACCTCTTGTTTTAAGCCTTCATTTAAAGTCTTTTGGCCTGCGGTCCTGGGCTGTGTGCATGGCTTGGTTATTTGCTCCATCAGATTCAGCAGCGATACCAGCTCACAGCCTGCTCCTTTGAAACTGGCTCCTGCTTCTGATCGCCAGACTCACCCCTGTTTGATCTGGATCAAAGTTTGGGGCCCCACTAGATGACCCAGTTAATAAGAAAAATTAACAAAGGACTTAAGCCTTTCGCTGATGAAATCCTACTTATTTATGCAGAATGAACAGCTCTGGTTCCCTGGAAAGAAACAGGACTGACGTTTTCTTGCTCATAGCTCCAGGCATGCATCTGCCAACATTTAAGGCCCCTAACTGCTCCTTTTAAACTTTTCTGGGGTCACCCGCCCAGGATGCCTCTCCTAATTTTCTTCCCCTCCCTGACCCTGTTTTTCCAGTCTTTATTCTCCTTTTGCCCAGATTGATGGAAATTCATCAAACAGCTGCCTGGAGGGCCTTTCCCCAAGCCGTAACAGATACAGCGAGCAGATGTGTACGGGAGGAAAGGAGCGTATTTCTGAGGCAGAAAGCCAAGGGGTCAGCTCCCACTGACCCTGCAGCTCCCACTAGCACAGTGTGGGGTGAGTCACTCCCTCCCTTTGAATTACATTCTCCCATTTCTAAAATGAGGGCATGACAAAGCCTTCAAGAAAATTTTGCTTCAATTTGGACAGAAATCACAGGCTTCATAAAGAAATGACCCACTTTGTGTAGCCAGCCAGCAGTGCCGGAGCACAGATCGTCCAGGTGGGCAGCGTGCACTGCCCTGCACACACAGGTCATTCCCAGCTCCTCCTCGGATCCTGGTGTTGCTCTCTAAAAACAGTATATCCAGTAACATCCTGGGTTGCCTTTGCCCCCTCACCCTGGAAGCAGCTGAAGTGGGAATTCAGCCATCCTGCAACTGCCTGAACTTGTGGAAGGGGAGGAAAGGAGCTTGTTTTTCTGCATGTCAGCTTTTGGAAGTGAAACCAGCAGTAATAAGAATTGCATCGGCAGACAGAAAAGTTTTCACTGTTGGTAAGGCCTTAAAAGATCATTGTTTATTTAAACCAACTCAAGGTCACAGAGATGTCCAGCTTGAGAGAACTGCTTTATTTTCCCTTCAAAATTCTGCATCTGAGGGTGCTCAAAAGATGAAGCAGGACAGTATGTGCATGTGGCTCCTGCTGATAGGGGGAGTGCAAAGGAGGGCTGGGGAAGATGCTGGAGTGTGAAGAAAAGCAGAAGCTTTCTGTGAAGGACTACAGATGGGCAGTGCAGAAAGGTCAGCCCTCCCTCCCAGCAAGAGCAAACCTCGGAGGCAGCCAGAGGATTTCACGGTCTATTCTTCTAGTTTTGGAAAAGAAAAAACTTCAACCTCAGCCTTTTGAGTAGTGAGGATTTAAATGCTGGGTTTTCCTAAATGCCACAGTGTATTTCCCAGGTTCCTTCCAGTGGCAGGTGGCTGGGTGCTACTTCACTGTCAGGGCTGTGGCACGGCCCGGGTGAGTTGGGAATGCAGTACCATCCTCAGAAGAATTTCTGAGCAGCCAGGGACACATTGTTCTTGTGAGCTCAGGTTTCACCCAAACCTGGGGAAGGCCACCATGCCCTTGTGTTGTGTGTTCTTCTCTAGGCCCTGCACTTGACTGAGGGGTCTCTGAAGAGCCATCAGATTTGGCTGGTTGGGTCATGGGCATCTTACTAGCATCTAAGCACTGGATAAAAGGAGAAACACAACCACCCCAACCTCATCCTATTTCAACAAGACCAGGACCGAAACAAAAAAGTGGTGCCCATTTGCATTTAGGACATGACTTCTCAGGTGGGTTCCTTGTGCAAGCTGCTCCACTAATCTTTCACAATCTGATGCTCTTTTGGGAGATGCAGACCCCTCCCATCCCTGCCTGCCACGGCTGGCTCCCTGGCACTGAGCACTGCTCTGACAGGCCATTTATGCTGACAGCCCCAAATCGGGTCCTGGATCCCATTTGATGCAAGAGGCTTTTGAAGGTCTGTAAAAGTCCCACATCTACAAAGCTGGCATCTGCACGGCAGGAGGGAGGAAAGTTGGAGGAGTCATGTGGCAGAAAGAAAGTTTGAGCCTTTTTGTTTGAGAGACTCTGCCTGAAGTACTGGAATGAAAAGGTGCCTGGAGAGAGCTTTGAAATTCAGATCTTGATTGCAAGCACAATCAAAGAGAAGTCTCATGTTGTAATTGAAAAGACAAAACTGTTAAAACCCTCTGGATTTATGGCTACTGGAAACCAACTCCCAACTATTTTCTAAATTGGTTCTCTCCAAAGTCAAAAGAAAGCTCTTCCTCTGCAGAAATTTTGCTGAACAAAAGCACAGTACTTGGAATTTAATTTTGCTTTTGTTTTCTCAGGAATTGGGTGATTTTTTTTTCATGTGGTCCAGTGAAATAGAAATTGGTTGAAATTAGTACCATGGGAGATGAAAAAGTCAGGTTTGTAAGGGTTAACTTACATGCTTCCTAAGCTCTTTCCTTCACGGATTTATATGGTTGCGATCATGTGCTCAACAAACCCATGACTTAGTCACTTCTTAGAGTCTTCTTTGCAGATAAAATACCATTCGTTTTGGCCTTTCCATGACACAGAGAGAAAAAGTCTTGAAAACTGGCATCAACCAAGTAGCCTGATGCAATGAACAGATGGGATTCCCAACTCCCCTTGGACATCTCCATCCACAGGCAGCATGTGCTGCCCACAGTGCCTCCTGGTCCCACAGCAGCCTTCCTAGCCTGGGGATGTGCCTCTGGGAATATGACATTGGCTTTGAGACTTTTTGGCTCAGTTTTTTCGAGTGTGCAGTTCCCATCGCACAACCCGTGTTGATTTTCATTGGGAAGGACATGATCGGTCCTCAGTGCAGAGCTGTTGCTCAAAGTACACCAGTCAAAGGCAGAAAAGAACTATTCTATGACAGGTTCCTAGCCACTGGCTGCTGACTGGGAGTGATAATTAAAAGTTATGGAGCAATGCAGTCTCAGAAGTGTTGCATATGCTTTCAGGAGACCGTTGAATGACTCCAAACTGGAAATAGTGCTGTATTCTTTTGCCAAAAAACATTTGCAATTCTGGACCCAACATTTACCTATGACTGGTCAGATATCCATATACATATAAATCTGCACTTGCAGCTCCAAACAGCTCTATGCATGCGCCGTAGGAACAGTCTATAACTACCAGGTAGATTTAGTGGGTGAAGAGAGCCCATATGGTAGGAGCTGGTCAGCAGGTATTTGATGCCTATAAATATAGGGGTCATATATATACACAGTCAATAAATATGTACACGCACTTTTTTTCCCCTAGATTAAGAACGACCTCAAAACAATCCTCTTTTTAAAATACTTAGAGATGACCAAGACATCCCAAATCCAAATTAATTGAAATTTAAGGATGGTAGAATTGCACAAAAGGGAATGTGCAAGCATTTTCTTCCAAAATCATGATGCTTCTTAACCTGAAGTCCCAGGGTGGCAGGGTCTGGTGGAGAGGGACCTCTGTTGTCGTGGACATGACCAGGAGGAGGTATAGCATCCTGGGCATTGGAGAGTGAGACAACTCACTCTCAGCCAGAGCATCTTACTCACCCTAACAAAGGCTCCGTGCCCACTGCAAGCTACCCACAGCCCCAAGAACACAGCTCATCCCCGTGTGAGCTTTCTGGAGGAGGCTGGGGACCTGGGCCATGGCTGGTGCCAGACAAACAGTGCCCGCCTGTGCCAGGATCCTGTCCTGCCACCTCCAGGCAGCATCAGACCAGGGCTGCCAGCACAGCTGAATGATATGAAAAATGAGCCTCAGCTACAACTGTCCATTTTGGTGCATGAATGGGAGTTTGGAAATCTTGCAGAGAACACGGGTGTGGTTTGCCTCCTTACTCTGTCCTATCCAGTATTGTCTGGAGACATTAAAGACTTGTATGTGTCACATCCTAGTCTGGAAACCACAACTGCTTCATTTTCCAGCTCTAACAGTCTTGACCTCTCCCAGCCTTTTGTGCACTCCTGAGACTCATACTTTTCTCGAGATCACAGTGGGCTTGTGTTTTTCATCCTCATGTGATTAATAAATTATGCTCTACAGATATTTAAGCAGCTCATGTTTGTTTTTCCGTCAATAGAAAGAGAATGTTTATTTGATCTGGGAAACCTATTTTCCATTGTCTGAATTTAAAGTTCAAAACAAAAACTTCAGATATTTGGTGATTTATGAGCCTCTGCTAAAAATAGCTCAGCCCATTTTCATCAGTGTATCTCCCATTTTGCTCTTAGCAGTATCACAGCAAAACAATGGGTGAAAGGAATAGAAGTCAGTGGCTATTACTGGTAAGCACTTAGTTTAGTGAATACTTAGACATCTTGACATTACATCCAGCTCCACTCTGACAAGGCACTGTGAATCCTGGGAGACCTCCCATGCACCAAGCAAGGCTCTACCATAGACTCCCTTAAGAAACACGAATAATTTTGTGTTCAAGTAATAATTTATAGCTTTAGCTCTTGGATTATTACTCACATATATGCTGTGTCATCTAACCCCAGCTACTGCTGAGTTTGGTGCAAATACCTCTTAATTTAATCTTCATTTCTGGACCATGACTTCTGAACAAACTACACTTACTACATAGTTTCCTCCACTCAAACGTATGTGGTGCATCATGGAAAGTGTACTCTGTCCTGGGAGCTCAGAGCAAAGGGAGGAGCAAGGATGTGAGGCACTGAACTACACTCTCATGAACCCCTGCAAAGGCATTTCCAAATAATTTCAGTTTTTTGCCAAAACAATCCAAATGGTCTCTAGTGGGAAAAAAACACAACAAACCAACCCACTCCAGGAAAAAAAAACCCAAAACCAAAAACAAAACCACCAACAAAACACCTTCATTTTGCTGAAATACAGTTTTCAGTTAGAAAACAGCTTTGCTGGAAATTTTTCCAGCAGCTGTAGTTCTAACAGCAAAGCTTCCAGGCAGGGGCCCTGGGAAAGGACAGCACTGGAATAGCAGATGAGCTGGTTTGCTGCCAGTGGGAGGGAACTGCAGGCAAAAAGCCCCTTTGCTGGCGGGGGGGAAGCTCCCCTACATGGGTTCTGCTCCCCATTAGGCTCAGGGAAGGAGCCCTGCAAAGAGGACCATTTGGCCAGGCTATCCGTGAACAGCGCAAGGAGACTGGTGTTCCTCCTCCTCCTCCCTCGGAAGGTGCTGTGAGCGCACGTGCGAGGCAACCCCTCCATGCTGGGGCGGCTGGGGAGTGTGGTTCCCACCTCTATATAAAGCTTCCGATTTCCTGTGATGCCGAGCGTGTGGGTGTCAGCGAAATAGATGTTTTCTGTCAGGGATGACAGTACTGGGGTGAGCGTCTGCTTCCCGCAGCGCGGCAGTGCCGGGAAGGCAGGCACAAGCCGCGGGTGATGTAGCTGCCACGCGGATAGGAGCATCCCTCAGGAGAGGATTTGCTTTCCACTGTCCTTTCACTGCTCTAATACCCTCCTTCCCACAAAGATGCTGAAGTTGTGTTCACAGCTCAATGAAACAACCCGATTCTCGCCGTGCCCTGCAAGGCTGTTTGGCAGGGGCAGAGCAACAGCTGCGTACGCAGCCCACAGCGTCCCGATGCCGCAGGAGCACAGTGTAGGTAACAACATCCCCCCAGCACCCACCCCGTAATTCCTGCACCATCTCTCTGGATAAAGAGCAAAAGACAACTGGTATTTACAAGGCCAGGAAAGTCTCTAAGGTTACAGCTCAGGGGATAAATCGTGAAAAGCGAATAAAAAAGGCAGAGTGGGCAGAGTCAGAAGTAGGGAGAACAAACCTCAGCTGTGCTGCGCAACAGGCTCAAATGCAACAGGAGGGTCCTAATAAAAAATAAGTAAGTTTGCTTTGGTGCCTAGGTGAAGGAAATGGGCCGCTGTTTCCTCCCGCAGGGATGTTCACCCATGACCAACCTGTCTTGGGGGGCAGTTATTGGCTCCCACCATGCTACCTCCAAAATTCCACCTCCATTTGCTTGTTCAGTACCAACTGCACCGGGGGCAGGGTTTTCTTCGCACAGAGGATGGGCAGGATCTGTTCCCACCTCATCATGCTGTGGCATGGCAAGTCAGTACCTATGTGAGGAGGGGACTAGGGTTGCCCAGATCATCCCCCCCCAAGCAACCCACTGGGATGGGCAACCTGAGCTCATGGATTCTCAATCCCTAATTTCCAGAATACGTCAGAAAAGTATAATTAAGGAGCCCTCCCCTTCTGGTGGAAGTCTGCTTGTGTCAACAGAGAGACGGGAGTATTTAGCAGACTTCTTTTTCCATCTTGCTAATTTTAGCCCCTTATATAACATTTCTTTTCAATACAACCCAGTTTCTGTAGCCCACTGAAGGAGCGGCACTTCTCATTTGTCTTGCACCAGTGCCTAAAATATACCCCAGTGCCTGAGGGCTGGCTCTGTGCTCCCCACCCCACACCGGGCCAGCTCTGCCCCACAGCAGCCTGGGGCTTAAACAGACCAGCGTGCAGGGGGGCACGGGGGCAAAAGGGGCGATGCCCTATAGCAGCAGCAGCAAGGGAAGGAATAACTGCCAGTTGCCCCCATGTAACCGCAGGACCCCAACTCCAGGTAACCCTGCAGACACCAGCAGAGAAGAGTCACTGGTGTGATGCCTCCCCACACTCCAGATGCTGATGCCTGAACCTCCTGGAGAGCCCTGAAGCTCCATGTGCAGATGCTTCAGCTTTCAGCCCTTCCCTGCACAATCTCTCATCCCCCCTCCTGCTCTGCCTCTGGCTGTCATCTCTGATGGGGAGCAGTTCTTACCTTCCTAAGTAAACCTCGAAGTTTGATTGTGAAGCTCCAGAGCGCATCAAAAATACATCAAAATAACTCAAACTTCCTTTGACGGACCACACAAAGTTTGCAATTAGCATTTCAAAGCCATGATCAGGCATGGAAGGCGAAAGCAAACAAAGCAGCGTCAGACACACCTGTCAATTATCCAGCTGCTTTTTTTGCCCAAGGCTGGGAGAGCTGCAGAAATAACTACCTGAGGCCAAGTTTATCCCTGCCATGGCACTGCTGAACTTAGAGGCTTTACACACATGACAAGTTTTGACTTGTCGACGTATTTTTTCACGTGAAAAGGCTGGTTATCCAGTATGGCACCGCTGTGCAGCCTTGGAGCGCGTTGGTGTAACACTGCTGCCGGGTCGTGGTGATCTGGCCAGTTAACTGGTTAAAAAGGAAGGAGTTTTCACTACTACTAAGGGGAGAAAAAGGAGTTGCCTGCAAGCAGAGAGAACTCTGTGGAGATGCCACTGAAATGACATGTGTAAAAAACAGTGTCAGCAGAGGAAAGAATGGTGATTCCCTGCGAGAACGGGCTCTTCCCATGCTGTGGGTGTGGATCCATGCTGCAGCCAACCTGCTCTCCGTACGGGCAAGCCACTTGGTTCCCTTTCCCTTCAGCTCCTCACTAATGCAGACAGGCATGATTATTTACACACCACCTTGATGGCTTTGTCCTTTTCTCTGTATTGAGTCAGGCCTCCAAGCTTGGTATCCACCAAGGATTTCTAGCAAAGCTTTGAATAAATAATGAGCACCTTATTTCACTTTACAGTAATTAATCTAGGGGATAATGCGCTAATTTGCCAATGCTGGAAGCATTTATCTTTCCTCAAAAAGAAGTTTTGCTATGAAAGTTTCCCTCTAAGCCAATAAAAAACAACTCCCTGTGCCCACCCTATACCAATAGCTGGTTTTAGCACCAGCTAAAGGAAATACTTTCTCTGCAGCACAGTGGTGTGGTCCCCTCCCCTATCTAGGAAAGTAAAATCTTTTTCTCATTCCTACCATCTCCTAGGAAGGTTTGGCAAGAAGACAAACTGTACCCCAGTCTTCATGGGGTGGCCCCTGCCTTCCCATCTCTTTTTATCTGAAAAGCAATAGTAATGCCTTTGGGCCAGGGTTCCTGCGCAGCACCTAGAACAGTGGGCTCCCAGCCCAGGACTAAACCTCCCAAACGCTACTGTAATATAAATAAATATGATTCATAAAGTCTAACTTTGAATTTGGCAACTGATCCTCTGAACAAAGCTGGTGAGTAAAGCCCTGAAGAGGTGGAACTAGCCACCGTCTTCATGATCGCGCTAGTAAGCACGAAGAAAATCGTCGCAATTGCTCCAATGTGCGAATTCAGTATAGCTGATCTGAGTGTCAGCAGAAAATTATTTTCATCATAATCTTGAACTGTTTAACCTTCTCATTAAAAATTATACCAAAAAAGGGTTTTTTTCCAGCTACCTAAGTGTTGGCATGCAGTGGCAGATCCCGAGCTGGCATCAGTCGGTGTAAATCCACCACGCGCAACAGGGCTAGAACCACTAACACCAGCTGAGAAGCTGCCCAACAGGTAATGAAGAGGAAAGAGGGATTATATGTTAACATCTCTAACACCTCACAGACCAGAATTAGAGTAAGTGACAAAGTAGCCATTTTCTTTTATGGTAGCCTACAGTTAGGCATTTAAATTATGGACAGCGTGTTACATATTGCTCTTGATAGCTGTAATATAACCACTTACAATAGCGATCCCCAGGTAATGAGTTATTGGTGCCTGGTGCAGCCTGACTAGCTTGAGGGGGTTTGGGATGGTTTATAACAGCTCAGGATGGCAACTGAGCTCCTCCTGCACGGGCACTCTCTCTGAAGGAGGGGTTTGAATGGGGCCATGACAGGCAACAGGTTGGGTAGAGGTGAGGATCTGCGGGAGCTGAGGATCTCCCACCATGTCCAACAAGGCAGGGATCCCTGGGCAGCAGCAGAGCTGTGGGACAAGGCAGGCCCTGCCAGCAGGGTCTCCTCGCCTGCTCCCCCTGACCGTCTCAGTAGTACTGGGGTTATTCGGGTTGCAGAGGGTAACGATGGCCTGGGCTCGTACAGCTATGTGCATAACGAGCGATGGCAGCATTGCCTGCAATGCCTCTCTCTAAGGCAATCCCTAAGGCAATGGAAATATTAATTATAAGTGTATCATGCCAATGTTTGTGGATTTGTCAGTAAAGCCCATTAGTGGGGCTGTTGAAAACCATAAAATATTGGTAAGGCAAGAATCTACAGAAAAGGAAAATTAAACCTAGAAAGAGAGCTGCTCTGCTGACGTGTGGCCATCCTCCTGAGCTTCTGGGCAGTCTGGGGGCTGTGATGCTCAGGACCAGTCCCTGGGCTGTGAGTGCTGCACAGAGAGATGCTGTGACAGCCTGTGGTGGGCTGAGGGGGCTGGAGCACCCCGGCATGGGGTAACAGCTCAGGTGGACATCACATCTGCCCCAAGAGCCTCTTGCTGCTGCAAAAGTGCCATCTCACCAGGTTTTCCTGCTCAATCACCCTTGGGGCAGGTCTGTGCTACATTTTTACATTAAAGCCTGAGTAGAGGTGAGGAGCTGGGAAAAGGTTTGCCCAGGTTTGTCCTGCTAGGTCCCCTTGAATTTTAAAAAACAGCCCCCCCTGTTTCCCTATCAGTCTCCATTCTGCTCTGCTTTCGACAAATCTCTTCCCCAGCCACATTCGCCCATATCATCACCTCTGGCCAGGCTGGGTCTGCCTGTCTCAGCAATGCCAGCCCCAAGGCAGTGTCTGCCCCATATGCATGCCAGCCAGCCCAGCTGCACATCTCTCCCCAGAACCCTTCATCCATCAAAGCCTAGGCCCTGCCATCACCACCTCAGCAGCTACCTGAGCTCAGTTAAAGATGGAAAAATTCAGTTACATAAAATATGGTGAGAAGCACTGCCCAAGGGGCATCCCTTGGGAAGGGTGAATCTGAAAGGTAAGGGTCTTTTGCCTCTTCACAGACCCTGCTGTCCCTACCTCTTGCTCCCATGCTTAGATAGCAAGGATTCAGGATGGTATAAATGCCTGCAGGGCAGCTTTCCTCAAAACATTTGCTCCTAGCCAACATCAGAAATATCCCTTAGTCTGTGGTATGACAGTCTTTATATTCCTTAAAATCTATGTCCTTACTGCTTTATGTCAAAAGTATTGAAATTTCACTGTGTTCTTTGCTCTTGTAAAACCAAAGGAAGATGTATCACTAATGGCAGCCCTTCACAGGGAAAACAACCCCTGTATGAGGCACGCTCAGGTTTTGGTGTTCCTGGAGGCTGCCAGGCAGCTCTAGGGCTCCTTCACCCCAGGATGGACAGCACTGGGGGGTCAGCACTGCTGGCAATGGGGCATCTCAGATTTTGAGGAGAGAGGAGCAAAAAATGGGGAGAAATTAAAATCAGGCCATAGAGCTCAACTCACAGCAAGAAAAAGAAACAACTCTTGCCTTTGCAGCCTGAACAGTGCAAAGGATTTTGTTTAGATGTTTCTCACCTTATACTGACCCACCTCAACCCTGACTGCAATCCAGCTATATTTATGTCCCAAAAAAGAATATCCCCAAAACCCTCAAGCAACTCGGCATAAGGCAGCAGGACTCCACCTTACCAGGACTCACAAATGGAAGAGGGGAAGGAACCTCTACGTAAATTTGCATTACCTGCATTTTCTATAACAACATAGAAAGGAAAGAAATATACAATAAAAGGAATTTTATATATCAATAGGCAAGGAAGAGAGGGTTCTAGGACCTTGTACTGGGGGAAACACAGCTTAATTTAGCAACACCATTTTGAACAGCCCGTGAGGGTGGTACAGAAAGGAGGTGGGACCAGTCAGGGGTTAATGTGGTCAAGTGAGAGGATCCAACATGTGAGCAGGGAGTGAGGAGCCCTGCCTGGCACAAATCCCTCACTGTAGGGATGGGAAAGTAGCCTGGGCTTGGCCAGACTTAAATAACGGAGAAGCAGTTGTGGGAGGATGAAGAGGAAAGTCAAGGGAAAATAAACATGAGAGTGCACGGACAGAGTTGTCAGTGCAAATACAAGGGAGACACCATAACTGTCATCACACGCTATCACATAATTTAATGCCTTAAATCCCCCTGGGTTTTGAGTAACTGGCACTTAAATCTTCTACTTGTGTCAGGCCAACGAAGCTGTTGCTGCACCAGGAGTGTTTCTCCTCTAAGGGCAATTAACCACTCACTGCCGTTGATGCAGTCAATGCGGTGACGCAGGGGATGGAAAACAGCATTAAGACTGGATGTTCTCACTCCTCATTGCAGAGCTGGAACCCAAGCGTGCTCAAACAGCAATCCAAAGCGGATTGCCTTCATGGTGAGGAGTCCCCAGGGTGTCCCACACACCCCAGTAGTGCTTTCCCAGGTTGCGCTGGATGTTGTGGCCACCACCACAGACTTGGGCAGACCAGCACTGGCGGGCGGCAGAGAGGAGAGCGGCAGAGGAGCCACAGCGGTTTGTTTCTCAGCTGAGGTTCATATTGTGACAAGTGAATCATCAGGAATGAATCTAACAAAGATAGTGTCGTAAACTTAACAGAAAAATTATATCCCTCTAGATGTGTGTTATATTTTGAGAATAAACTGAAGAACAAGGCATTCCTCAGTTTAATCCATCTCCTGTGTTTGACTGGGGAAAACATACAAAAACTACAAGCCTTGTTTTCTCATTTCCATTTCCATGTAGCCTGCATTTATGAAAGTTGAGGCTAAGACAGCCCTTGCTCCCTTAGACATTTTCAGAAGTACAGACTGTCTGTGGATTTATTTTTTTTTTATTCTCTATCTCTTCCAAGAGCTCTCTCAGGAGGGATGAATGGTCCAGACTGATGCCAGCAAGCTGGTAGTGCCACAAGTCCTCCCCTTCATCTGAGGTTCACTTACCAGGCAGTGACCAATGCACTTGGTTTGCAGAACCTGATTTTTTTAATGAGGATAATACAAGGTCAGCCCCAACCTGGATACTGTTGCTGAAGGATGGAGAGTTAAGGTCCTCCTTTCAACATTGAGGGGACTTCTGGGACTCAGCAAGCCTGCTAACATCTTTCTGATGATCCATGTACCTGTATCATCTGAGAACACCACCTATACCTTAAAGAAAAAGCCTGATGAAATCCAAAATGCATCTGAGGAAGCCTGAGATGCTGGGAAAATCTATGGACAGTCTTTCTGAAACCAAAACTCTGCACTTGCAAAGACACAGCTGAACAAGGCTCACCTATCCACCGTTATGCTCATTTCTAACAAAACATCCAAAAATTATGCAGACCCTTTGGCAAAGTGAACCCTTTTGCCAAAATGTCTGTTTTAGCTGTTTTCTAACACCAATTCATCCTGAGTCCTGTTGGTCTCTTCTGGCCAGTGCACAGATGGAAGCAAATCTGCTCTCACTTGAGGAACCGGTTTTAAACTCAACGTGAGCTGGTAGGAAAGCAAACCCCCTTTGCCCTCAGTTTTGAGTGAACATTGTCATGTTCTCCTTTTCCCATGAAATCCAAGGCTTTGCACACCAGGATCCCACAAGTTCCCAGTGGGAAAACAGCCCATTGACAATGACTGAAGAACAGGATTGCAGGGGAGCAGGACAGAAAGAGGCTGATTTCACAGCAAACGTTTCTGATTTCACAGTCACAGCCGCACTGTTCGGGGTGTATGTGCCCGTGCACACTGTGTCAGACATTCCTTGCGCTTCCCTTGGCTAAGGGAGACAAATACAGCCCCACAGTGCTTCAGTATTATGGGAGCTGACTTCCAGCCTCACAGCTCGTGTAACCTCTCAGAGTTAATATTTATGAAGTTCGATATTTGTGCAGTGTTGTGCAAGGGGAGGAATATTAAGCAGAAAGTCCAGTAATGGGGACCAGGAGAGCAGATCTTACTCCGGGCGAGGCACTGGCCACCTCCCTGGCTGCAATGGGGCACCCCATACAACACAAAAGATGAGAGAATCAGAGGCAAAGTTTTAGCCCTGGCATTTAATTCAGGCTCCATGTGCAAGTGTATCTGCAGAGATCAAGAGCTGATAAATCCCTGGGCACAGTGGCTGAACTGCCAAAACAGAGTTAAACATTGCCACATTCTTAGTACTGAAATACTTGGAAATCAAGCAAAGAAACTGGACTTTAGGGAAAGGTGAAAGAGTAAGTACATCTCACTGACTTGTTTCCTTCTTCTGGTTTTGTTTTTTTGGGGTTTGTTTGGTTTTTTTAAAAAGTCTGATCAGATTTGCAGGAGGGAAAATGTGTTTTAAAGCGGTAAGAACAGGCTGCCCCTCCAGAGGACTCTCCCCTGCTCTGCCTGGAGCCGCATTAACTCTGTCTAAAAGAAGTAGCCGTGTCATGACTCATACTTTCCACTCCCCATAATCCCTCTCAGTAGGGTGCAGACTTAAGAGTTTTCCTTTGACTTCAGTTTTGTTATAATTTATGCACCTGCTTTGAAAGAGCCTTTGAAAAATCTGACAGTGGAGCAAAAAGGAGCCTGTTTTATCTATCTGATGGACAGGCTGAAAAACAACCCCCCACCGCAGTGGTATTCTGCATTACCGGGAAAATAACGTCTGCATCTATAACTTTCTACCAGGCTGTTAGTAATCAAAAATAAACTACTAGATATCCTTTGTCAGAACAAGGGCAGAGCTTAAGTGAAAGTCTAAGTGGTTCAGCAACGTGGCTAACACAAGTCAGAGCAAACATCTCTTTAAAAACTACAACAAGGAATTACATAGAAGCAACACACTCAAGGTCCCAGATCTCATGTCCAGCTCCCAGGGACACCCACAGCAGCCGTGCTGGGTCCCACACATTTCCCGAGCCTCTGGAGCCAAGCACAAGGCACTGGCTGCTTCTGTAAAAGGATTTTTTTAATGGAGTTTTGGAAAGGTCAGCAAGTAAAAGCTAAGCTTTAACATGCCCATTATTTTAGGAAAAGTGACTTTTTTCCACCGTCCCTGGGTCTGAAACAATGAACACCACTTCTTCAAAGCCACTTTGGAGTTGCAGCTTTGTACATAACGACAGACTGCGTCACTGTTGCATCTAAACACCTGCAGGTGACAGTCCATGAGGCCTTCCCCGTCCAGCCCAGATGGCTCCCCAGGTCCACAATCAATGCACTTTGTGCCTCACAGCCTCTCTGCAACCTGCCCTCCACACAACTAATTCCACCTGATTCCCCCCTGCCAGTCATCCGCTTTCAGCAGAGTGCTTCCTCTGCCCGCCTTTTGTTGGCAGCGGCCACCAACGCTTTCCCAAGGTAAAAAGCTGTTCCTGGGCTCAAACGTCTGTCTCCTGCTCTATTTCCAGCTCTCTGTTCTGCACTGCACATTACTGCAGAAGGGAAAATACAAATTGCATCTCGTCCCTGGTTTCTATGAAAGCTGAGATTGTCTCAAAGGATGAATTTCATCGCTCCCATCCCACAACAAAGAGTTTCCAATGGGAGCTTTCCTCAGTGTGTTCCCACCTGGCTTGGAAGCTGCTGTCCTGTCTGCTGAGACGCATCCAGACCCCTGTGAGACACTGCCCAATGCACCCCACAAATAAGATCCTGCCCTACAACATTCTCTGCCTCACTCACAACATACAGCTGCAGACTAGGAAGATTTCCTTGGGTTACTGTTTATTTAGCATCATTTTACAGCTCTGTTGGTCTAAGTTGTATATTTTTACCATCTCATAGATTGCTCCCTCCATCAAGAGAGATGCCCAGCATACGCTGGAAAAACAAACAGTTTTACTGCTGGCTTTCTGGAAGCTTTTGGTAAATAGCTGTACCTGGTTCTAACTGTACTTTGTTCTAAAGTGGTGATAGTATCTACCTGCCTGATGTGATGCTTTCTGAGGTTGTTAATTAAGAAAACACTGAGTTGCATTGGTGTTTGCATCTGAGGCTGTTTTGAACATATGAATTAATGGTTCCCCTGGGGAAAATTATTATTTCTACTGGAATGCAAAGATAAGAAATAGAAGATAAGATATGAATAATAGGGAGAGACCTCCTTAAAACAGCTCAGTTTATCAGATTCATTTCTAGAAAGTAATATTACCCAGCTGAGAGTATATAAATGATGCAAAATTGCCAGGGTGTTGAGCTGTTTCAGGATATTCCAAACCCAAGTGATAGTATCTCGGTACTCCTGCAATGCATTTATTGAGTACCAATCCTTCTGCATACCCTCTCATTCTGCAGTCAATGAGTAGCTCTCCTCCAAAAAGCTCAGGAGCCTTTACCATCCATCATCTTGATGACTGCAAATATCACTTTAATGGTGCGAGCCCCAGGAATGATTTGCACCTATATAAGAGCATGACATTTTAAGAATACTTCTT
>NW_010259298.1:109098-120075 GCF_000690775.1 Eurypyga helias
CCTGAATGTTAATAATGGGACAGGGACAAGAGAGCAGTGGGAAGAGATTTAGAAGTTCGCTGGTCTACATTAAAGACGTATCCCATAGGTAACATCTCCAGGTTACCTGTGACCTTCACCATTCTTAGTGCTGCTAATACAGACACCTTACTCCATACAAACCTTCTTGTATCATTAAACCAATTTAAAAGGAACAAATTTGGTAATTTATGCACTTTTATACCTGTCCCCCAGCAGTGGGGGAAGCATTCACTTGGAAATCTCAATTATAACACAGCTGTCAGCTCTGTAATTAGACCGGTTAGGTCATTTTGAATGGAGTGTGTGTTATTCACCTCAAATAACAAATAACCTGCTGTTCCGCCCACACGTTGTGCACCTTCCCAAGGGCTTAGAAATACACGTACCGTCTGATTGCCTGTGTGATACCATAAAATGAACCTCTACTGCTTTGAAAATCCTGGTCTGGACACCTAGCTGTGGACTCAGCTTGGAAGAAGCAGCTCGTACCTAATGCTAGGGCAGGAGGGGACTTGCTCTCATTGCTTTTCCTGCAACACAAGCCTCAGACTTCAATCAAATGCTGCCAGAAATGCTGGCAGTGCTGGGAAGGGGTTCTGTGGGGATGAAGATATGAAGGCAGGCATCAGCGCAGAGTTTCCTCGGGCCTTTGCCAGCACATAAAACGCTATTCATCAGCCCAGCACCCTGGAGCATCCCAACGCACACTTGCCTCTTAGTCTTACATGAAATCTCAAAAACCACCACAGAACTGTGTAAATGGCAGGGGGAATATAAACAAGAACAAACCACATGCCTTAGCCTTAATGCTGGTATACCATCAGCTTCTGAACTCAAAGAAAACTCGATTTTGAAGATATCAGACAATCCCATGGCAGCCAGCCTTCTAGACTGATTGTCACTTGATCAATATAAGTCATTAATCAGAAAACCAGGTCCTTTTACCTAGTCTACTTCCTTAAAAAGACACCATTTGGCCCATACAAATGCTGTAAAACTGCCACGTGACAAAGTTATTTTGGGATAATGTGCGGTAGGGTCGCAGATCACCTGTGATGGAATTATTTGCTTCATTTGCTGCAGAATGCTTCTATTCAACCCTCAGTGACTAACTCAATCACAAACACAAGGTAGCCTTTGCCGTCCACAGTCTCCATGGCTTCAAAGACGCAATTGAGGAGTAAACTGTCTTACACATAGCGCACACAAAAACATCGCTGTGGGGAGTTGGCGCAAAGCTGCTGCATGGTAAACCCAAGCCCTTCCAGCAGCCCAATGTCTGCGCCCGTGCAAGCCTCAGCAAGATCCCAGCTAAGCCCTTCTCCCTGCCTGAGCTGATACAGCCACTTGCTGTTGAGAAAATAACATAATTGCACACCAAGTGCTAAGTCTAATGAAACCATATTGATTTTGTTGTTAAGGTCGATGTTTCTAGGATTGCCAGCCTACCAAAATGTGTTTTCCAAACTGTACAGGGACAGAAAATTGCAGAGAAATCTCATTAACGGTAAAACAAATAACCCAGCAACACAACAGTGTTTGTTTCAAATTCAAATCCTAAAGGTGACAGGTTTTAATGTGCTCAGCATCTTGCCTCCTACTTGATGACGGATAGTTTTGAATGGCACTAAGTCACTGGTCATTCATTAGGTACCCACTTTCATACTGTACCCCTACCTACAGAGGAGGGAGGGGGCTCACAATGCCGGAACTCCTCTGTACAGAAATGCTGTGACTGCATGCCTGCAGGATAGGGAAGAGGGAAGAACGGTTATGGGAGAAGAAGAAAAACTCTGATATCTTGAGTAGTTTCTGGTTGCAGAGCTGGATGATGCTGAGCAGGAATTTTGTATGAGGGGGACTGTCCAAGTGGAAAAGCTGTGCCCAAATCCAGTGCTGGGACTGTGGCCTCTGGAATAACATGGGCTAAGTTCCTCTCCCCTCCCTGCCTTTTTCTTTAATTCCTTCACTATTTTTCTAAGTTTGTGAAGTGCAGAGTTGCAAGGGAACGCTTAAGAGGTGGTCAGAGCGAGAATGAAGAAGTTCAAGTCTGAGCAGCAGGAAGGGGTTATAACTGCTGCGGACACCTCTGCATGGGAACAGCTGGAAGAGGAGGACAACAAAGGACACCGATGTCACTCCAAGCAAAGCCATCAAGAGGAGAAAACAAAACAGTGGCTTCACCCAACATCTGAGGACAGGAGGTAAATACTGAGGCAACATGATTTATCCTCATCTGGCCCCTGCTGCTACCCTCGTTGCTAGGAGGTTTTGCTGGTGATAAATCTCCTTGACGCCCTTGCCTCTGTGTGTCATCATAGTGCTCCAGATTGCCTCAACAGACACCCGGCTCTTCCATGGCACTGATCAGCTTCAGGAGAGCGTGAGCACACTTTTAGTCAGATTTGGTGGGATGTAAGCACACGCTGAATTTGAAGCCTACATGCACATGCTTTGCTGGGTTAGACTGGAGTAGGTTAACAGCAGAGAAGTTACGTTTGGTGTAGGTATTTGCACCTAGACACTGCTGTTGTTTCCCATAAATACCCCACGGACAGGGCAGGGAGCTGGAGATCACTTTGCTATGTCAATAAACAAAATGGAGTTTCTCCAGCAGCATCTTCATCTCAGTGTAGGCAGAAACTATGGCAAACATCTACACTCTCTATGATAATCACTGCACTCATTGCCAGCTACCTGGAGGCTTTAAGCATGCTTGGAAAGTGCTGTTCTCCCAAATTTGGCCATTCACTATCTTTCACTTCCACACAATCTGCAGGGCAATAGCTTTCCAGCAGCGTCTCCCCAGGAAAGTCTCTTTCTCAGAAGACAGCAGTCTTTTCATGCTTACAGTCTAAAACACAAGCATGCAAGAGTACACTGTCCAGAAGGAAAACAGAGCCCAGGTTGCATATTAATTACCGGTGGCATAAAGCCCAGGCAGGGTTGTTGCTCCACAGTCAAGCTATAAATCTGTCCAAATAGGATTCTGACCACATCTGCCTTGTTTATATTACAAAATTTTATGGCCATGTGATTCTTCACCTGGAGAGGAATAGTATCCCTGTGCAGACAGTTAAGGACTGAGATCTATTATCTGACAGAAAAGACCTCAGTGTTCTCTGCAGGCCGGAGAGCATCTGCGTGTGCTGGCTGCTGGCTGGCTGCATCACCCCCGGGGCTGGGGGGTTCCCCCGGGGGACTGCTCAGCTGCTGCCCCTACAGCGGGATCCCCACTCAGGAGCTGGTTAAAATTTCCTGTAAAGGTTTCTTCCCTTTGTTTTCTCCAGCAAAAAGCTTCAGAATAACAGAAAGGTTTAAACTGCCCTACCTCTACCATCCTGTCCCTGCTGATCAGGCTGAGCTCCTACAAGGGCATCCTACTCCTTCACCCTGGTGAGAAACCTGGCCCAGAGAGCTGCCGCTACATTGCTTTCTGCTTTGAGAGGCGTTTTGCCATGCAGTTTGGGAGGATATTTCCAAGTGAGGTCAAAAAGAGATTTGCCCTTCTCCGTCCTCCCCTCTTGCTGTGAGACAGGCGCTGCAATGCTAGCAGGAGGGAGAAACCAAGTGTTGCTTTCACCAGGGAGGTGAAAGGACTTGATCTGAACGTGCAATGGGAGACAGATGGCTGAATTAGAGAAAACACAGATTCCCTTCCCCGTTTCATCCATACCTCACATCTCCTGGGCCCAGCACTGTCACAATTACAGCTGCAAAAAGCAGAGGAGAACTTAATGGTCACATAGGATGCTAGGGCCCAGGCTCATGAGATGCTTCACTGTGGCTTACCAGCATAGCGTGCCAGCTGAGGGAGCTAACTGCTGGCATGCCTGCTCCGAGGGGGCAGAGGGCACCAGCTCAGCTGTGTGGTAAGTCACTGCCGGCACGGCTGACTTGGTGTGGGAAATGCTTGCTGTGGTTCAGGCCTGACCTGGGATTTGGGAAAGCTGCAATTGCTTCAGTGTGCCTCAGTTTCCCTGCCTGCAAGGCAGACTTAAGCAGACTCCTGCAAAGTGCTCTGGGTTCCCCTGGGAGGAACACTATGGAGACTGACCAGGGCAGAGAACAGCCATCCCTGTAGATATGAAGAATCCAATTTCTGCAAGCAGAAGCAAGAAAGTGTCCTAAATGACAAAAAAATAAAAGGCAGATTGTTGAACATCTGTTCCATAGAAACAATCTCTCCAGGCCTCTGGGATGCTGCAGTTGACACATTACCCTAAGCACTGAAGAATTTTAATCGGAGGAGGAAAATGTCCTTATTTGCATAGGAACTTAGCCAGCACACACTGCTGGCCTCCTCAGTGAAATGGGCCCTTTAATTGTACCGTAACTTGCTCCCTCTTTGCTACATGCTTAATGTTAAGCAGATGTTTAAGACCTGTTGACTTCAAGGAGACTACTCACATACTGAAAGTTATGCGTGTGCTGAAGTTTTCCACTCTTAACAAGGTTTTCATCTCGCCTCTAGCCAGATCCAGCCGGAGGGTCAGCTGGATCTGAGCATCATGTATGCCCTAGGCAGAGTGGGAGGATCAGCTGTCTGCTTTGATACTCACTCTTCAGAGATAACTTTGAAAAAGAGCAGGGGAAGGCATCTTCCACTCCTTGTTATTGTACGAACATATAGCTCCAAAAATCTCCACTCTGCACTGGGTCCCAAAGGAAAATAGTTGAAACAATCCATATTCATTAGAGTTTTTAATCCCTCACATACCAGAATCCAGCAGGCTGCTAATGAAGAAGACAATTATACAGCACTTCTCACAAAAAGCAAACCAGAACAGGTGCAAAGGCTGGAGCTTTGCCATGCTTGCTTTCTGTTCTCTGGCACAGGGCAGCGCGTTGCTTTACTTAAAATGTATTGAAACATCCCAACAGTTTAAGGAGTCTGTCTGAAAGGAAAAGAGGTGACATTTCAGATTAATCATTAGCTGTTGACCACCTAAGATACTAAATCAAAAAGGTGACAACTGGCCAAGCTAAGCTTTATCAGTATTCCTTCTAAAGAACACAAGCAGAAATGATGCTGTACCAGCAGGGCAGTAAAAAGACAGACTGTGTTTGGTTTGCCCCTTGAATTAGGGCTTGGATGTACACGTACAGGGCAAAGTAGTGGTGCCCAAAGCATTTTTGTCCTACCAAGGCAAGCACGGGAAAAGTGAAGAAAGATTTTCTGTCTGTTGCAGATGTTGGAGAGAAAATCACCTTTTGGAGTTGGTGCAGAAAACTCATAGCAAAGCCATGACCCCCATCTGCCAATATCAGCCACACCTCTGCCCAACAGACCATTAACCTCTCTCAGTCTGGGGTTTCATCCCTTCTGCATGGAGGGATGACACACCAGAGCAGCACAAAGCCATGGGGCTGAATTCAAGAACATTGAGCTAAATTTTGATTCACTGGAGTGACCAGAAACACGCTGGGAAAGACTGCAGCAAGGAGGTCGAGGTGAAGGACTTCTGGTGAAAGAAACAGGCTTTAAAGAGGGGGCTGCAATGTGGTTTTGATGCAAAAGATTGTTCTCTGGGTAGGAGGAGGGAGCCCATTACCAGTCTAATTCTGCCTCAAAAGATGCTAAGGAAAATAAATACTCCAGCAGGTATCTGATAACATAGGGAACAAGGGATGAAATAACAGCAGAGATTTGAACTGTCTAAGGACCTGGTGGAAAAGGAAAAATGAATAAAATTAGGAAGAGACTCAGTACTTAGTTTCCCTTAGGATATGAAGTAATTAATTACTGATTAAAAGTATCTGATTTGCTGACCATTTAAGACACACAACTGCACTCTATGCAATGATATGTCTAATTTGCACACAATTATCCTGTTTTTCCACACACAGATTGAGTAATTGCTTGTATAAACCACAAGATACATTTGCGTATTCCAACTACCTGATTTGCATGCTAAATCACAGCAACTGTGTGTACAACACATCTTCTCATCCCTCCTTTGCACACACATGCCTGCCCAAGTCTGCTCAAATCAAGACCACACATGATGTCTGCGTGGAAAGGATCAGTAACACACTTGTGTGCTACAACTGGCATGGAGTGGCTGGGGGCACGCTCCCCAGTTGCTTTAGGATTAGTATATAGCAACAAAAGCTATGATGCAACCAGCTTAGGTGAATTGAGCTGGGACAGCCAAAGCAATAACTTTCTCTCCATTTCTGCTCTGCTCACTGTTTTGGAGATTGTTGCGTCTCTGCAAGAGGTAGATGACCAAACAGGTCCTTTAATCCCTTGCTGTTTTGCACAGCCTGGAGTCCCACTGGAACCTGGGGTCCCAAAGTAAATGTGCAAGTGGTGGTGAGGTGAGCAGCACAGTTAAAGAGCAGGCAGAGGCACACCATCCTTCTGCCACTCCTCCTTGAGAAACAGGCCAGATTGGTTATGGGGATTAGTAATTATGGAAACTAAACCCTACACCTTACTGCAGCAGTTTTTGTTGACTCTGTAAAACGTATATATGTCTTATTTTGGGGTAGCATACACGAGCTGTGAGTCAGAACAGTGTTGCACTTAGTGCTGTATGGACACTGAACAAAAAGATGTAATCTAATTAATTTGTAAACTCTCTGTAGGAAGTTCCATCTCCTGGAAGTGGCATCACCATGCCCAGGTTCTCTGGACCATGCAGCAAGTTTTCCAGAAGACAGTACAACTTCAGAAGTATTTCACAGCCACTTTAAAAGAAGCTCTTAAGGCATCTTCAAAAATAACTACTAAGTCAGCAGGCTTTGTTCATGGCCATTTGTTCATAGCCAGAAACTTTAGCAAATTTGTTTTTTAGCTTAATGGACATGCAAAAATAATGAAATTATACCTGCCCCAGTGTTCAGCAGAGAAGAAAGACAGGCCAGACATTGCTCTAGTGGGACCCATTGCGTTTGTCTAGCATGATGAAAGGCTCATATTTCAGTATGCAGATTGCATATGCTAAAGCTGCCTTTGGCCAGGGCTCCAGGTGTTAAACGAAACCATTCCCTGGGATTGTTGGAAGTCTCAAGTTACTCCTATAGAATAACATTGTGTGTAAACACAGAGAGATCACAAACATGTCAATTAGCAAAAGGAACTCTGATACCTGACTTGATCTAGAATGCAGCACATATTGTGTTTGGTGGAAATACATACTTCCTGGGCCCAAAAATGCCCTGTCCCATCATGCTGAGCCACATATGGGAACTTGGAGTCAGGAAGGGGTCAAAACACATGCAACAAGTGTTGGGTCTGTCAGTACCTTGGGTGACATGAAGGATGTGCGAGGTTCTTCCTGAAAAGCTCCCTTTGAGAAGATCTGCTTCAGTCAAGGCAGAGCTAGTAGGCCCCACATCAGTGGGAATGAATCCGACTTCACACACTACACATCATCTGCTTCAAATTTACCGTGAAAGATCAAAATAACAACAAGTAGGACCCAATATACCTGGAGTCAGCTACCAAGTGACAACTTCATCTAAATAAACCAAAAGTAAATGCCAGTCATGCCATTTGGCATCTTGTCTGGAAGGCAAAAGTAGAGCTGACATAGCTGAGAGCTCGCGTGGTACCAGAGAGTCTTCAGCACTCCTGGGAAACCACGTCCACACCACCTTCTTGTAGTCCCTCCCAGTACTGACACAATCTATCCTAATATGCTGCAGAAACTGGCAGGTGCTTAACACTGTAAACCAAAACGGCTGTTGTGTGAGCTGCCTTCCTCATAGTAACAGGTAACACATTTAAAAGACACAGCTTTTCTGAGGTAAATGCTGCAAAACCTGCTGAAATCAATCAGACTCTTACCTGGGGAAGACAGAGGCTAAGAATAGCTGCACGTTGACTAACCTAAGTTTAGTTCAGCTCACTGGCAGTAAGCGTGAGGTACAGCTGTAAAGTGAGGGGGCATCTGCTGCCAGAACATGGGTATTTTTTTAATTTTTCATCTCTGTTCTACCCTCACAAAAGCTATTCTTTCTGAGAACAAACCCATTCCTAAGATAATAACATGTAGATGCTCGTGCAACTCTTAGTTCAAGGACTAGGGGGAAAGGACTAAGGTGAGCTTTGCAGTCCACCCTGCACAGGACTTCCCAAAGCTTTCTGCGTAGGAAGGTGAGAGCGACGCTGGCTGAGGACCCAACAAAAGCTCCTTCCCCTGCAAAACCAGACTCAGCCTGGGAGCAGCTCTGCAGTAGCTCCCTGTGGAAGGGAAGAGGGAGGGTGTGCCGCAAGACGAAAAGCTCATGTGACAGTCCCCACAATCGGCATGGTGACCCCTTGGTGGGACGGGCTGCGCTGGGCTGACAGCTCTGGGTCCCCTGCACCCATCTGATGTGGGCACTGGAGGAGACCCCATCAGCTGGGTCTGCTAAGGGTTAGAGAGACCCTTCATGGGACACTACATACACCCCATAGGCTGCATCTCAGGGACCCCTCCCGCAAAGGATAACAAACGAAGGCTCTCTTGGAGTGAGGATCAGTAAATCCCATCACTGAGGTTGATTCAGAGAACGCTCTCCGCCACCAGCCCCGCTGTTTTCAACCACGGACACGAGTTCTGCTGCCAATCGCAACTTTCCTAACTGCGGTCTTCAGCCCGCATCCAACACCAATCAACTTCAGATGTGACAGCAGACGGGTGGACTCGCTTACACAAAACACAGCTACAAAACAGTGATGTCTGCTCCAGCTTGATTTACCTTTCTAGACCAGGTTTTCTCTTGCCTGTCTCTGGGAGACTTTCTTATTTACTATTTCTTCCACATTGTCATATTTAAGTGTAGATTGATAATAATAGCTACTGCACCAGGCAGTCATGAAGATTACTTAATTAGTGTTTGTGAAGCACTAAGATCCTCAGATGAAAGGAGCTAAGAAATGCAATATATAATTATTATGTATTATTAATAAACTCCTGGCACGTTGACAGGAGAGGAGACAACACTTTTTTTTCTTCCTTTTCTTTTTAGAAAAGATTTAACTTTCATGCTATGAAGGACAGATTTACCAAAAATCCACAAATAAACAAACAAGGAGTGAGAGCTCCCTATTCCATCACAGAGGCTGGGTTCTTTGACAGCAGCCAGCAAACACTGCCTCAGAAAGTGAGTTACATTCCTTTTCCGTCCAGACACTTGATGAACCCATAGTTTTGAGGATGGCCAGATATGGAGAAGTACAAGGATGTTACAGGAATTACAAATAGCCAAAGGGGTCAAATGCACCAGTTGTGATAAGTAAGGAGAGTTTAATGTGCAATCACTATGGTTAATAAAAGCATGCAATGCAGAAGTGTGCAAAGCAATAGATGGACATTTAGAAACAAACCAAAAAATTACAGCTGTGTGAATGAGGTTTTTCAGCACTGAGAATGTGCCAGATACTAACGAGATTCCCAGAAATATGAAGAAACCCAATCTGAGGTGGATTCCTCGGCAGTTTCATGGAAGCGTTAAACTCTCATGTATTACAACTGCCTCTTGAATGCTTACAGCTGGAATCCAGCTGCACCAGAGAAAGAAGTGGTCCAGGGATTAGCGGTGGATTACAATTTCACTCCTTGCTCCATCACAGACCCTGAGAAGTCAGTCAGTCCCCCTGTACCCTCTCCAAGTACACCAGGATAATCACACTGCTCTCCTTCATGAGACAACTGGGATGACAAACACATTACAACACGCTCAGAGGCCAGGTAGTGAAAGCTAGGGACCTGCAGATGCTGAACTGCTGTTGCAAAGAAAGGGAAAAGACTGGATATGGTCATATAAAAGGGTCCTCAGGGAACTATGGACCTGCTCCTGGTGCTTTGTGCCACAACATGTTTCCATTCCCAGTTTATGCTACCATTGTATACCATTAAAATCAGATGAGCGAAGCACATGTGGCACGTGCAAGGGATTTCTTGCGTTGTGGAAAGCGTGCTTACTAGAGTTCCTGTCCCCTGCAAAAGATTTTTAAGGAGTAAGGCTGAGACAGACCTCTTTACTCACATCTTCATTTTATTCTGTTAGCAAAATGAGTATTTTTAAAGAGATACCCACAAGGAATCTTAAGTCTAAATAAAATTTGTTAACTATAATCATGTTTTAGAAACATTTTGTCCAACAGTACCAATGAGAGCGCATTTCTGGTGTTAATACTGTTTATGTACTGGAAATGAGATTTACAGCTCCATTTTGTTCAAAAATGAGCAAGAGCAAATGGACTTAAATAAAATAAAACAAAACTAATCTGTGCTTTTGGCTAGGGACTCTGCATGAATCCTAGTCCAAACAGCATTGAATAAGTTCAGCTCATAATAATTGGAACTGACTATGTACCACAGCAAAAATGAACTTTAAAATAAATCGTTCCTTCCTTTTGCTCTGACTCCTCACCCAGCTTTTGTTAGTGACAAGTTTTTTATCAGATTAGATAGATGCCTGATAGATATTGTCAATACGAGGTTCAGGTACCAAGACGTGCTTTGCTTTTTGCTTTGCTATTGATTTTGCTGGTCCAGACCCAGGTTTCAGACACACAACCATGCAGCAGAGTGGCAAGTTAAAGCCACCTTCCCCACGCTGCAGTGCCAGCATCTTAGGGGAAGGGTCACAAAACATCCCCAGCCACTGGGCCAACTATGCACATCATCAGACCAGAATAGCTGAAAACTTCATCAAAAACACTCACCGGAATCAGGAAAGGTCTGGGAAAGACTTGGGAATGGGAGAACATTCCTAAAAGTGTCGATACATCTTCAAAGCCAGCCAGAGGCTGCCTGCCAAAGAAAGGGCTCACCACCATCGGTTCACCTGGAGATGGCATGGGACACATCACAGGGCAGGGAGGGGGCAACTGTGCAACTTTGCACTCCCAGAGGGAAGCAAAGCACAGGATCTCTCCTCTTTGAAAACCCACATGAAGCTGAAGGGGCTGGAGAGGTTGGGAAGAGATAATTAAGGGCAGATTGGGAGATGCAG
>NW_010259298.1:120112-129344 GCF_000690775.1 Eurypyga helias
GTCCCCGTCCTTGTACACCATGCAGGAACTTTCTGGGCTGCTACCTAAAATACACTGAATGGAGCTCCCCAACTACCAAACAGCCCATGCTCTGACCAGTTACTGTCCCGTATGTTCACACAGACACTGTTGCTCTCAAAGGTGGCAATTGTTTTGTCAGAGGAGACAGTACTCCTGTTGAGTAATGTTTTGTGTCATTCATCTGCTGTACTCAAAGAGGAGTTAGGTGCCAGGGTTAGACGTTTTTAACTGAAAATAAATACCTTCTTTATACAGGTTGATTTGGGTACAAAATAATTCCGGGGGGGGACGTTTTAAATATATTTACATTATATTATATACGATTATATAATTCCACAATTGTTTTTTACATATAGACTAACGTATGCAGTCTCTTGCTGTTCAAAACAGTTTGACAGCATCCCAACCCGAATTGCATCAGAAAGCACTGAACGTGTCCCAGTACAGACCTTTTAGATCTACTAGAGAAAACCTTTCCACTTCTCTGTAACCAGTTCATTCCTCAAACATGATGAAGTTTTCCAGGCTGGGCTCATTTAAGTAGGAATACTTGTCCTGAAACAAAGAAAGGTTTGATTTCTCACTCCACCCCCCTGGATAAACTGTCACAGGGCTGCCAGAACCTTTCCCTCTGTAATATAGCTCACATGTACCATGAAAATGTACTGGTGATCTGGGACAGGGGCAAGCCAGGCCCCCCCAGTGCTGCCCCAGCCTTCCTCACTGACCTTGGGCAATGGTCACCTCTTCACTTTAAGATGGGGATAATACATATATCACAGGTTTGTCCTGGCCTTAAGTAATCCATCTTTTCAAAGCACTTGAGAGCTTTGCTTGATGAGTACAGACATTATAATACTCATCTGCTCCCATTACAGTCAATGGAAGTTTTACCCTCCACAGAAGCAGGGCTGGGGCTGCTGGTGTTACTGAGAGAAATAAAGAATAAATGTGTTTGGGGTATTTAAATGCTAGCTTTTTTGGAGGGGCTATAGCAGGTACAAAGGCACAGAGCTTGCCTAGGGATGCTCAGCACTTTTCCAGGCTCGCTCCAGAATAAAGAGTAGATTTTTTTTCATTAAAAATCAGAATGAGACCTCACTGAGTCCCACTGGTAAATACGTTCAGCTAAAACCAGGCCCTGAAGCAGACGGGAGGGGCCAAGAAAAGTTAGGACAGCAGAGAGAAACCAGAGACTAGCCGAGCTCAGGGGGGAAGCCTACTACAAGGTTTACTTTTGCCGTACCGAGTAGTTGAGAATGCCAGGAGGTGAACAAGTGCCTATTGCCCACAGGACTAAACTCAGGGCAAGGTCATCTTAAGGATGAAGAGTGCCAAAGCTAAAGCAGCTCAGGCACGACAGTTAAGCGAGGGGGTGTGGGGCAGGGATCCCCGAGTTGTTGCCAGCTCATAGGTCCACAGCACAGTGCAACACAGAGCCGATTTACCCGCTCAGCCCTGGGAGCAGTTTTGCCCCATAAGGACAGTGACCTCCAAGCCTGAGCTCAGCTGTCTCTGTACCAGAGTGCCGGTACTCCCCGTCCTAGTGCAACACGTGGGAAGCCAACCCAGCCCGTCATGGAGCTGAACCTACAGATCAAGGAAACAAACTGGTCAAATCTCGTAACTCTAGGGGTCTTATCCTTGCCTGCCTTAATGCAGCAGCAGCGACAACACATAGCTTCTTGAGAGAAGGCGAACATTAAGGTCTTGCAAACATTCACTGGCCACATTGTGCCTCTTCTGTTGCTGCCAGATATCTCCATGGAGTAAATCATATCGACTGTGTTTATTGTAAGAACTAAGTGATCATCTGTGAACTTTCTTTGACATAAATATTTTGCCATTAGCAATGACAAATAGCAACGCTTGTGCTGTAAAAGTAACATTGGATTATTCCTCTCCATGGGGGCATTTACATTGAGAGAAATCAGAAGGAAATTGTCACCTTCAGGATCAAGAGGAACAGACAAAAACAGAGATGTGATGGAAAGGATATTTATCCCACTGTGTAAGAAGAGTTAAAAACGAAGGAAACGTTTAGAAAAATGAAGAGAATTGATTTTTTCCACACAGCTCTGGAGTGCTTCTGCACAGCTAGCTCTGAACACCGCGGCAGCCAGTGCACACCCGTCAGGCACAGCGTGCTTGACTCGGTGGAGTACACAAGTGTTTTCCACAGGTACCAGCCAAAGCTGCACCCACCCTTTATGCGCATTACACCACACTGGCTTTTCCTGGGTGGATCAGGCCCAGCACTTTTCTTCTGAATCCCATTATTACTAAACCTCTGCAGTTACAGCTGAACAAAACATGGATTTTTCATTCTTGCAAGATTTCCCACATTTTTGACTCGTGATGTTGGCATCTTAAACCATGTCTGCTTGCCGACTGAGAAGGATGGGAGAATGCTGAGCAGCAAGGGGAATTAATTTCTCAGAGAGATTTTTCAAAAGGTACAAATGAGAGCTGGTGCTTTAAAAATAGCATCAACTATACTTCTATAGCACACGTCCTCTAAGGAATTCAGCCCAAGCACATAAGCTTGTGGCTTCCCTCCTGATGCAGGCAGGCAGTGTCACACAGATGTGGATGCTTAGGCTCAGGAAGGACCACAAACTTGCTCCAGGCTCTCCTAGCAGAAAGTTACAGATAAGTTAAAAATCCAGGAGTATGCCTACATATATATGTTTATGCACACCGTACTTCATGGGTTGTATGGCAAGTACATCAAAACAATTACTAAATGTAACAACTTTAACTTTCCTTTATAAAAATTCTTTACAGACTGAAGACCTGCAGGCTTGGACTGTAAACTGCTGACCCCAAGCCATTTTCAGGCAGGAAATACCAGGCAGCTGCCCGTCTAGATCCAAGGACTGCTCAGGTCTGCAGTAAGGGTCACCTTTGAAGGGTGAGGATCCCACCTGGAGAGCTTGGAACAAGCTCCTTGTTGGCAGATGCATGCCATGCAGGTAACATGGGATGTTGCATTAGGGATGTGGGAGACAAAAAAGCCGATATGATGTCTTTGGCCAGGGCACCTTCTATGTTCCAAGGAGTCCCAGCAAGATTCTTTAAGACCAGCAAAGAATCACAGGACATAATTACCAGGCTGGTAATATTACTAGGTTGTTGGGGGTGTGTGGTGTCCCCACCTCCCAGTTTAGGGAGGCTGTAATGCAGAGTTCTGGGAACTGGCAGCACAGCAAGGGAAAGTCATCAGTGAGACAGAAGCAGAGGGCACGTTGCAGGGAACCAAACATAGGAATTAGGGCTCCCCAGACAGGAGATTTAAGAAGTTCACTGGAAGGACAAGCACCCAGAAAGGAGCTGCAGGATGAAAAGAGATTGATAAAGAACAGGAATTGTTTGTGTGTCCACAGAACAGTGCTGTACTAAAAATTCAGCAATAAGCTATAGACCAAAGTGGCAAATCCCTGAACCCAGGGGAAAGGCTTGAGAATGAGGCTCTGCTCTTGAGGACTTCTGAAGACTGGAGTTTACTTTGGATGAAAGGAAAAAATCTCCTATATATAGCAGAAAAGCTAAGGCAGTAGCTGCATCAGAAAAATTGAAGTCATGGATGCAAGTAAAATACAGGCAATCTGTCTTTGACAGACAAAGGCAACATCTGCCCTGCGATGGGAGCCTCAGAAACAGTCAAGGCACGGCTAAGATGTGACCCCTGCAATTAGGGAGAGGGGTTTCCTCTGCTGAATGCTAAATTCAGGCAGGTTTAGAGATGAATGAAAACTGCATGCCATAAGGGAGGGCCAGGAATAGAACGCTCATGTGGGGGAAGAACGCTCTAGATGTAGCGAATGCATCTCCAAGAGGCTTTATCATTCTTATTTTGTCACTACTATCAACAATAATAAGAAAAGAGCTTACAGAGCAACCTCCCCAATCCCTAAGCAATGCATCCAGAGATTAGCCACAAAGAGCAGTGGGCAGCTCAAGAAAAGCTGTTCAACAAATGTAGAGGCATGCATAATAAGATTACTGAATTGGAGTTGCATGTTTTCAAGGATAAACATGATATTATTGCAGCGGCAAAGACATAGTAGGAACAGGGAAAAGGATGAGAAATAGCCCCTCAGGACAGACGGATGCTGCAGCTGAGCTCCCAACAGGACAGGGACAAGTGGGAAGTGGAGGCAGTGAGGAGGAGCAGAAGTGCCCATCCTACTTGACATGCAGATATGCAGAGAAGCTTTTTGCAAAGTGGGTGATGTCATCGTGTTTTTCTCAGCCTTCAGGACAGCAAGAGAAAAATAGATGAAACCAGCACATGCAGAGGAGTCTGTAAGACGAGCAGACTTCCCCCCCTCACCCTGTGCAATACTAATTGCTCAAATATTGATCGGGGAAATAATTTGTAAGGACTAAAAGAAGAAAGGATATTTTTTTCCTCCTAAGAGGCAAAAAGGGCAATGTTCTTGCAGAGTTGCTGGAAAGATCCAGGTGATCAGAGGTTTTCCTAAACCATGTAAGTTAATTAAGATGTTGAGTTGGTCTAATGTGTTATTTGTTTATGTTGGAAAGCATGGAACAACTGCAGTCTGTGATTTTTCAGGATGCCATTAAGTCTAGTTGGAATTCCAGCAAGGTTGGATTTCCCAAGGGGCACGAATCTCTCATCAGGCAGGTGAGAGAATCTCAGAGCCTAACTAGCTTGGTTAGTAAAAACAGTTACAGGAGGCACTTCTGCTTTGGAAACCCAGGGCTGCTAGCTTGCTTGTGGGTGACAGAAGCCAGCTGCCCAGGCTTAGCCTTGGTACAGGGAAGAGTATGTAAGATTAAAAGCCCAAACCACAGCGCTGGAAAACTGTGAGCCACTACTGCCCTGACACGGACACTAAGTGCCGAGAAAACGCAGCCGTACTGCTTGGCTTCTGGAGAGCTGCTTTTCTATCCAGAGGAAAGAAAAACTACCATACAAGAAAATGTAATAGCTACTCCAGAAAATATCTGCACCTCATCTTCATTTAGGGTAAATCCAGACAGAAGCGAGCATCAGAGAATCCTCTATGGTTCAAAATGGATGTTGCGAGTACACCGAAGTACAGGAAGAATGCTATTAAAGACAGAAAAAGAAAAGTCAACCACCAAACTATTAAGGGAGACTGGGAGAAAAATAAAAATAAGAAGGAACCTGCAAAAACAGTGATCATGGGAGAAGGAAGTATCTACGAAGACAGCAGTATTTCTCAGGGGTATACAAGCAAAGTCACAGGAAGCAGGAGAAACAGATCCTTTCAAATATATTGTACGGTTGGAGAGAGAGAAATTAGTTTTGTTTAACAACTGCCTGTTAAATATTTTTTTATTTGGTAGAGAGGGAGTCACTCAGAGCTCAATTTTGTGTGTAAGGGTTTTTCCACCGGGCAAAGCAAGCACAAGGGAATACAGCGCAGCAAGTGCCCCCAAGTTAACTGGTGGGTGAAATGATTTGGGCGCTGGTTGCACAGTTGGACCCTGGGAGGGGCTGGAGTTGTGCCCCGCAGCTCTTCAGCGCTTCGCACAAGGAAGGCACGGCTTCGGTTACAGCCATGAGGGACTGCATTGCTATAGGAAAGGAGCAAACACCATTCTGCTAGTGCTGGGAGATAGCAAGGCAGTGAGCTTGGGGCTTCAACAGCTGTCTGATGCCTCATCATAGAGATCTGGAAGCTCTCAAAGAGTGGGCATTAGTAAAATCTAACAGAGTGTTCTTTCCAGTCACGTACAGGGTGAAGCATCGCACATAAATAATATACTGCTTGCCAGTTAGTTTAAAAGCCAGACAGATTAGTCAAAAGATACAGGTAAGCTCCCAGTGGGTAAAAGAGCAACAAAAATTAAGGTCTGGGGGATTCTTCTTCTCTTGTTTGAATGCTGTTTTCCACCCTGAAGTACAGCACTTTTTTTTTTAATAGTAATAATAAAATAAACACAAAAAATCCCAACACAAATAGAAAACAACTCACTCAGGATTTCACTGGTCCCAGTATAAACATGAGAAGTTCTGCAGTAAGCTGTTATGGTGTTGTGCAGAAAACATTACAATTCAAGCAATACTGACAGCCAGCAAGAAGGCCACCTTGCTGAAGCAAGAGTTAGACGGCGGGGCATGGCTTACAGAGGGATTGTGTTGGGTCTGGGGGAGAACCTGCATATGTAGCCATTTTCTAGACAGCTTAAAGAGAACATGAAGGCAGGCTGCATTTCCTACATTTAAATGGAAAAAACGTTTGCATTGAGCACCACAAGTCTAAAGAAAAAGTGAGAGCAGTACAGATTTTCCCTAACAGTGATTTTAGGTCCTTCAGTGACAGTCATTAAACCTCAGCACAGTTTACTTTGTTCCCTTTCTATAGGAACAGTTTGAGCTCCCAGACCTGGCAAAGCAGATGGAGTCTGGCTTTAGGAAAGGTGACTGAAGCTTCCGGAGGCCTGTGGCCTCAGCAAAAGTGCTCCACTGAGCAGACAGCTGAGGAAAGCTGGCCAGGAGCTATCAGGGAGAGGCTCAGATTTAGAAAACGCAGCCTGAAAGAGAGCCTAGACACAGCTGGTTAGGTCAGATAACGGGTCAGGCTCCCAAGTCCCTCTCCCCATGTCCTTCCATCAGAGGCTGAAGACTGGGTCCAGTCTATTCAATATGTGGAATGAATTCTCATGAAGGTAATCAAAGCAAAGCGCATACTCTGGCATGAGAGAAAAGCTATCCACCAGCAGGGAGAAAATCGGATAAAGAATAGGCTTAGCAGCTCTTCTGTCCCTGCCTGGTAAGCTAATTGTTCATCATGACCATTTTCCTTGCTACACTTAAAATTAGTAGAAGTCTGTGTTTGGGAACTGCTGGAATATTTGAGGTCTGAAAACATATAGCACTATTTTCATTACAGTAACGAAGTCACAGAATGGTAGCTTTAAATGGGAAGGGTAATAATGCATCACCATTCACTCTCAATTAATCCAGAGCCTGCAATGCTGAATGCACTTACTCTGAGAATTTTCTCAGAAAATGAAGCTAGAGTGTATTTCATTTATAAATCACAAAAGACACTTATCTGGCAAGAATGACCCCTGCTCATATACAATAAATCACAAACATCAACAGTCTCTAATGGATTTTGAGTCAGTGCCACAGACAGCAAAGCCCGGGGCCTGTGTTTCAGGATTCCAGGACTCTGCCAAAGGAGCCTTATAAATGATTAATGCATTCAGCACAGTGTCATCTGTGCCATTGGAGAGAAAAAGACATTCTGGGGCTCCGTTTGTCATTAAAAAAGCGATAATCAGTTCAGCAGCCAACCATACCTCTCCCTTCCCCTGCCAGAATGAGCCATTTAGCTCCACACTTCACGAAATCCCTTCCCCAAACTTTCACACGTGCTCTTAGTTCATGATACACAACATTCCAATGAGAGGAGAGAGAGGGAAAGAAGTCTGGTTTCATAAGCAGCCCAAAGCCAGACATCCTACAGGACGGAGCTAAGGTCTGCACTTGCAAATGAGGTGACATTAAAGAGGTAGCTAGGGCCTCTTTCTACTTCTTTGCCATACACTGAAGATGCTGGTACATAGAAAATTCAAATTTTGGCCCCTACTGCTTAGTCTCTCATGCTTTTCAGTTATTCATCCCACAGTTTTCAACCTCTCTCCCTTCACTTATGTCCCCATGGTTACTGAATCATTGTGCTCACAGAGATTTTCCTCACTAAAGAATATGTGACTAAGATGAGACAGCTAAATTATCAGAGCCAACTCTGACATTGGTTTCTCCTAACATGGATCATATCTCCCAAATGCCTTCAAATAGATCTGTTGCACTGGCACCAACTTCAGAGTAAGCAGCACTTCAACTATTGACAGAGACAGCTGCAGCAGTATTGCACAGGGAGACTTAAATAGTCAGGAATCAGGTAAAGGACAAAATTCAAATGCTAGCTTTAGCGAACCCACAGCCTAGGAGGGCATGGTACCGATACCTAGATGCATTTCACCACAGGATTTTAAGTTAAGGCCTAGAAGGAAAGGCTTTATTTCCTGACTGGACCTGGGTCTAAGAGTTCAAGCATATTTCTTCTTAAAAGTCAGTTTGGTTACGCAGGAACATGTGTCTTAGGCCCAAACAAACATCTATTACAAAAGGCACCAAGCCAGGCCACTGGTTAACAAGTCTACTAGCCACCAGCCGCAGTAATCAGCGTATGCTGACCTAGGGGTCAGTGGAGCTGCTCCCACACTGAGCAGCCTCGACTGCCCCAGGGAAGCTCAAACCAGATCCTTTCCAAACTACCCAAAAGAGATACATTAAACCTTCTTTGCATCTGGGAGGCTTTTCTCCCCTTCACTCACAGCATCCATCCAGCTGCAAGTTCCCAGATGCTAAAGCAAGGGTAACAGGGCAACACCTCATGTAAGCATCACCAGAGTCATGAGCCAACACAGAGAAGACTTGAGAAGAAATGTGGAGATCTTACCTTGGCCGCTACGGAGGAGTTGGGCTTCTCCAGGAGATCCCAGAGCTTTTTCCTTTTGTCAGCACAGCAAGTGTTATCAAATTCCTCCCCTTCCCTTTCCCTCAGTGTCTCAGCTTCTCTCTTCAGCTCCTCGTTCATCTGCTCTTTCTTCTGGTGGTAGCGGGCCTGGCAGCAGGACTCCAGGTAGATCTCATCCACCCCCCAGTAGTCCAGCTCCTGGCTGAAGGACAAGGCGCACATCTCCTCCATCATGTGCAGCTTGCCAGTACGGTAGAAGTTCAAGATTGAGGTGAATGCCCCGGGATGCCTGTCGAAGAAATACTCGTTCTCCTCCAGGTTGTAGTCATCACAGATCTCCATGAGGGAGTCGTGTGTGTTGCAGTCTCTGAGCTTACCCAGCCTGGTCCGCGGCAACCTGTCCAAGGTCCGCCAGAGAACCTCGTGGGCCAGCCCCCCCACGTTGAGCTTGACCCTTCGGGAGCAGGCCTTGCTCCTGACGATCTCCGTGGGGTCCGGAGGCAAAGAGGTAGTAGAGCGAGATCCATGCTTATTCATCCCCAGAGGCATCGCTGGTCCCCCTCAGGCTGGACGCTCCAAGGTGCGGCGTGGGGCAGGGCGCGTGGGGGCCGGCTCTCCTCACCTCTCCTTCCCCTCCATGCCCCAGAGCTGCAAGAGAGGCCAACCATGGGTCCCCGCCCGCTGACCTCCGCGCCCGCGGCCGCCTCGGCGCGGCCTTATCC
>NW_010259299.1:0-18827 GCF_000690775.1 Eurypyga helias
GAGTTGAGCCACGACAGTTTGCCACTGGAGTGCTCTGCAGCCAGGCAGCAGGAACTCGCAGCGGAGCAGTAGCAGCTGCCTTGGAGCCCCAATCACTCTGGTTATTGTTGCGGTGAGCGTGCACCGTGTGTCTAGTGGCTTTAGCTCTCACGGCCGTGCTTTTTTGCCACTGGTAGAAGTGCTGGGGTGTTTTGTAACTGGCTCTCAGTGCAATATAGAGGTATCGGAGTGTGCTGCATCATTGCATTTTGCAGCTGAACACGCCATTGCCTTGATTACAAGCTCTATGCGCTGAGGACTAATCTCCCTGAAGTGCGCTTAACTCCGAGTGCGTGTGCGTGCACACCCAGCAAAAAGTCCGCTAGGATTTGTTAGGAGGCTGTTCACGCTTAATTCTCATGTTTGAGCAGCAGGAACATCTGCAAACCAGAAAAAGGGCAATTGCAGCTTGCTTATGTTGTGGGCTTCTTTCTTTTGTGTCTTAAGCAAATGTTTGAAATGGAGGATTTATCAAAGAATTGGTAAGCAAGAGTGTGCACGGGTGAGGAGTGCTTTTGTTTCCGGTGAGTTTGAGTTGGGAGGACTAGATACCTTCACACTGCAAGCCAATATACTCCCTTGCTCCTTGCAAAATGTTTATCTCCTCCCCTCCTGGTTAACCACTGCAAAGCAAAATAGAAAACACTAAGTAGTAGGTTCCAGCTGCGCTGTGAGCGCCGTGGTGGATCGCCTGCTGTGGGTAGGTGTATGGCAGAGCTTCCCTGCCCACCTTTGGGAAGAATTCCCAGGGAACGACATCTTTCTCTGGTCCTTGCCCAGGAACTGTGCTGATGTGATGCGTGTCCTTCTGGCCAGTAAAGGGGTTTGAACAAAAACACGTGCAAGAACCTGCATGTTAAAAATCATACTCGCTGAGCTGTCCGAGAGACGTTTTTCGGTTGGAGAGCGGTTACTTGTTCTTCAAATGTGTCACTACATTAGTGTGAGGGATGTGTTACTGTCTTAATGGTTGTCAACAGTAACAAAGCCGCAGAAGGTGTTCACTAGATTTGCCTTCGTTTGAAAATCGTCAAAAAAGAACCATTTTTCCTTTTAAAGAAGCTGGTAGTACATGTTGGAAGATGTAGAAGTGAGGAAAATTCCAAAACTCAATCAGCTTTAGGGGGTTATGTTTGATTAAAAAAGTGAGTGTGTGCAAAGTGAAGGAAAGCAGCTCTTAAAACTTGTCCCTTACAGCTGTTCACAGCAGTTCATAGTCTGTAACACTCACTAAAGCCTCATCGAACAGTTCATTCCAACGCCTGAAGTGTAGGAAAAGAATGATTTGGGCAATCTCACACTTCGGGGGTGAGGCCAACTTTTAAGATGATTACAACTGGCCAAGCTTCCAAGGAGCGACAGCTGTGAAGGGGTTGCAACAGTTTTGAAGGCCCTGTCGTACGTTTTGCCAACCGTCGTCCCTGGTCGTTGGAAGACACTAGGTTATGGGTTAGGTCAGCACGTGGGTGGCTTGGTTTCTGGAAAGGGGCTCCGCGGTGGCTCAGGGTGGCTCACAAAATCCCTGCGTGCTCAGGAATCATCTTCAGGTGGCCACAGAACACGAGATCCGCTTTTTTATAGAGGATTCTACATGTTTTGGCGAAATCATCTTAAAATGGTTAGTTATGAAGGCTTTAAATTGCTAACAAAGCACTGCTGGCTTGGTTTATGGTGTTATCGCTGGGTACATAAGCCAGGGGATTTGGTGAGGGGAAAGAACAGGCGCGATGACGGTACAATTTGTTTTCTGAAAACGTTAGTTGAGTAGAATATTTCCCTTATTACAAAAAATGCATTAACCAAATAGGCGTGAATATTTTGAGCTTCAATATTATGCTTTCGTATCCCCCAGTAGATTAAAATGTCAGTCATTCTCCATATTTCATATTCCTCTAGAAGCCTCGGGGAAGGCGCGTGTCTCGCGTTCCTTATGTCCCACCAATAAAACAGCCCTCTAGAAGGAAATCCTGTGTGGGCCGTGCGGCAAGATGTCAAATTAATTGTACCCAAATAATGAGTTAGCACCTAATGCTAATTAAATATTGATGAAAGCCATATTTTCAATTATCTTCATTATGGTGCAGTGTTTTATGTGGACATGAAATGCTGGGAATATGGGCATGTGTTATCATTAGTCTTGTCATATAAATACTGGAGTTACACTTTAAATGCACTGGAGGTCTGCATACAGTAGCTTTTTGACATAGCAGACTTGTGTTACTTGTTTTCCTCACCGTTTTCCTATACCTTTCCATCAAGAGCCCTGCAAAGCCATCATTCCAACGGGAGGAGGCTTTGTAAATACAGGGTCTGCCACTGCTAGCCCGTGGCTCGCTGTGGTCTGCCCCGTGGCTTTTCTCCAGTCAGCACACTAAAACGTGCTGAGGCTGAGGGGGTAAGACTTGCTGTGATTTTTTTTAGGAAGGTTTGGAACTTCGTAGCTAAAGTCCTTTTGGTTCCCAAGGAAGGAAGGGATTGATTTCGTCTTGTGGATAGAAAGGCACTGTCCATAAGCGTTTGTTCTAGCTTCCACCTGTGCGGCGCAGGCCGGGGTGCTGTGCTTGCAGGAGAAAGGGATGGGCAAGGCTCACTCCGCTCCTCCTGTGCATCAGTGCTGGGGAGAAGGCTTTAAAACCTAAGGAATTAGACAACAGGATTTTGGGGAACGACTTCGTTACTCAAAAGCAAAGGTCCAGGACCATGTGTTGTAGATAAGAGTCCCAGGAACCGTCCTACCAGAATATTGTTCGATATGCCATTGCTCTGGGGAAGGTGGATGAGCTCACCACCGAATTCACGGGGCAGACGTGCAGAGTAGTGTGCCGCCTCATTCCTCACAAACTCCTGTGAGCTCTTCTAGAAAGACAGAAAAATTGTGTCGAAGCCTTCCAAAGTCTTCCTGGAAAACACTGTCCTAGAACTTCCTAAGGAAATTCAGGGATTTCCTTTTAATCAGTAAATAAAAAGCGTAAACTGAGGTGAAATGAATTTTTGAAGACTTTGTGGGAGGGAGGAGTCTGTACGGGACTGCTTGGGTGGGCCTCCTTTCCCAAGCTGGGCTGGAGGAGACGTTTACTTGCCCCTTCGAGTAAACCATGTTAAATTTGGGCCAGTTTGGGGAGGGAGGAGGTGGTTTTGTTGCTGGTTTTTTGTCTCTTGGTCTTCACTGGCAAGGTCTGCGGCAGGTGCACGTTAAGGATGCTTACAGCAAAGCCTGCCTGATGTGCTGGTGTGTGTCCATGCTCCCGCGTGACAGACGGGTGAAACAAAGCCCGATCCCCAAGAGCACCAGTGCTCTGTCGCTTCGGGCACCGAAAGCTTCAGCCTGGTGGGGGGCACAGAGGAGGGTGCAGAGTGTTTTCTTGCAGAGGGTTCAGCCTTAGTACCATTCTCAAAGCATAAATCCTTCTGAGAAGGTAACTGACGTTATTGGCTGTGGAGTACGTGCGAACGCGGCGAGAGGCGTTTGGAAACCACGGGTGGTGGAGCGTGGCAGAGCGAGAGGAGCACTTGAGCTGAAGAGCTGCTAATACCCAGCAGAGCTGAACTGAGGTACCAGCTGCTGAGAGGGTCGCTCAGTGCTCGTCGTTATTTTGAACTTCACTCAAACTGCCGCTGTGGAAGTATCCCTCATCTAAAGTACAAAGTTTCCCCAGACCATCAGAATAGAATCTCTCCATATCCCGAGCATGTGAAATTAATGACTGAATATTATGCTGAGAGCCATTTAATTAAAAACACTTTCATTAATAATGCAGTTGGAGAGTGTGTGTGTGTTATGTAATTAAAGATAGTACATCAGTAAATGATACTATGCAAAACCAATTCAAAAAATTCAAATGAGTTGGTGTAACATAAGGAATTTAATTCAAGTGGGAATAAAAGTCAATGTGAAATAAGCTCAGAGTTTTTCCTGGAAGCTGCAATTAATCTGCTTCTGGCAACACAATTCAATGCTTATATTTGAAGGAAGAGGCTCTGCTTGCCTTAAAGATAACGGGTGTGGTGAATCAAAATATAGTTCTCCATCCTCTTTGCCGTGTAAAATCGGTATCCCTTAATGTTTTGACACACCGATGAGCCCGGCCGACCTGATGGGTCTGGACCACCTTGCGCGCTGCTTACTGAGCAGTCGGGTTGCGCTTGGCTGTGGCAAAACACTGAGCCTGCTATTTGTCACCTGCGCTTTACAACCAGGAGAAGGATGTGAAAGAGAAAATGCTCCCTCGGGATAAGAGCAGCTGCCCTGTGTGGCATCATCTCCAGGAAGCTGGGGTGAGCAGGAATCTTGTTTTCCTGGAGTACTTTGGCTAATCCAAATCTTCAGTGATTGAAGTCAGAAACGCTACAGTTAAATATATCTGGCGTGAGAAGTGGATTGGAATTAAGTAGCCTTAAGGACGATGTAACGAATAGGTTTGCTTATCTTCGGGATGGCAACCTGAAATATTTTTAATCCTTTGGTTTACCTGCTCAGAAACGTGTGTTAAATATTCCGTGCTGGGACTGCAGGGTAGCACCGCGGGGCTGCTCAGCATTGCCCGCTGTTCTGGCGGGGGCTCCGTATCCTCCTTGGAAGAGAAGGTGGTGGGAGACCATAGCTACTCTTGACTTAGGTCAGACTGAAGGATCCCTGTGAATCCCTTCCCGTACCAAGCCAGGACACGTGTGCCCGTGTTCAAGTTAAATCAGCTTGGCACCTTGTGAAAATCTGAACCAATTTTGTAGTAGTTTTCAGGACAGACTGGAAGGAAACGAGGTGACGTGTTTGGCTCGGACTGTAGTAGGCAAGGCGGCTGTTCCCCCGCGCTGGGGGAATGCCCAGCACGGGCGCAGGGCGCTGGCTTCTGCAGCCCGGGCTCCTCCTCAGCACTGCTGCCCGCTCCCTGCGCCCATGGGAGTCACCCCACGTGTGAGCTGGGGTGGAGACCCCCAGCTCCTGCCCTGCGAGGAGATGCCTTTGTCTGGCAGAGAGACCTTCTCTGGAAGAGCTCGGGGTGAGTTGCATGTCAGCAGGGGCTCTTGGAATGTGGGCGCAAGGGGGTGTGATTGCTGCCCACCCATCTAAAAAAACCATAATTCGGACATTTATGTGGACCCAGCTCTCACAGCCATAAGCCATAGCTTAGGTGTTTATCCCTTTCACTGCTTTGAGCTTGCTTGGGGCTGTCTGAGCTGTAGCCTCCAAAAAAACCTGTTCATGTAGATCTACACCAGCGACACCTATAGAGCCTGGGCTCCCAAAACGTGCCCTGTGCCAGGCTTTGGCACCCGTTACCCTCTCCCCAGGGTGGCTCTGAGCACAGTGGATCTACTCCATCGCCTGCGTGCGGGGCTGGCAGCGTCGCTGCTGTCTGCAGGATCGCTAGAACAGATCCCAAGCCCTGTTTTCTGGGAAGTAACACTGGTTGTGGCAGATGATACGAACCCGACCAATACCGGGAGACCTAAGCAAATGCCCTGATAACTTCAGGTGCTGTTTTTTCCAGCCATTTTTAACTTCAGGGCTAATTCAAATAGCCTCACAGTCTCATATTTCACTGTTCCCTTTCTTGCCAATTTGGAACCAATTATAATGTATCACCTTTCAGGAAGATCACCAGCTTATTTGGAGCTGTTAAGATAAGGTAGCCAAAGCTTAATTGACTGCATAATGATGAAAGAGCCACGTACTGTCTGGGAATGAGGCAGGAGAATAGAGAAACGGGATTTGCATCCGTGGGGGCTAAAATGTAGGGCTGCCAAGGGCAGGTGTGCAGGACGGCGATTGGAACGGGAGATGCTGGTCTCGGATCAGTAAAATTGTCTGGTTTTCTGGCAACTGTTAGAGTGAGAGGGGCAGGGTGAGTGGTGAGATGCCAGAGGAAACGTGTCGGGGGCAGCTTTTGCGCAGTTTTTCCCCTGCTGTGGCTGCAGTTGGGCTGTGTCCTGTGCCCTGCTCTGGTGACCCAGCTCTGGGTGAGACCCCCGAGCCCTGCCGCTGCCCACCGACCAGCCCGCAGAGCCCCTGGTCACCGCACTGCTGGCATCGCTCCTCGCCGTGAGCCTTTTGGCTTGAGCAGTGACAGGCTCATCACCTCTGAACCCACAGTATATCCAGCTTCCCACGGCGGGTGAGGAGTCACCAGCGTGCGGTTTTCGTAAGATTGAGTAAATACACTAAAAAGTCCCCAAACTAGTGGATAGCTTGTTCTACTCTCTCGGGGACAAAGCCAGAGCGCAGCGTAGGGACTATGGGCTGTTTGACCCACTTGGCTATTTCCCTGCTGTGGAATAGGAAGGTGCTGACACTTCAGGAGTCGTGTTTGAGTCCTTCCACTGTTTGGGTAGGTAGAGTCTTTTCTTCCCTGTGTAAACTATTTTCCCATGAGCATAATTGCTTTTTAATTGGGCTGCAGCTGTTGCTGGATTTATGCTGAGTTGGAGACTGAATTACATCTTGGGAAAAGCATTTTCTTGTGATTTAGGGTTTTTATTCCTTCAAAATGCAGTCTAGGTGATGGGAGTTCTTGCTTGAGAGTACCAACAGCTGGAGGCTTGCTTCCGGCTGAAAACCCACAGGTATTTTGGGCTGGAGAGCTGTGCGGCGCGGTCTGTCGTGGCAGGAGGATGTTGCTGTGCTGCGCTGCCGGCACTGTCCGCGTGCGGTTTCCATCCCGGTTGATGGCAAATCCCAACAGGTTTTGCAGACCTGTGCTCGACAGCCCCCGAAGGGAGGTGTGGTTTGATGCAGGGGGATGTCTCACTGACAACTCGCCTCTTCTGGGAACGGAGCTGGGGAAGGGTCTGGAGCACAGTTCCTGTGAGGAGCGGCTGAGGGAGCTGGGGGTGTTCAGCCTGGAGAAGAGGAGGCTCAGGGAGACCTGATCGCTCTCTACAGCTGCCTGAGAGGAGGGTGCAGAGAGGTGGGGGTTGGTCTCTTCTCCCAAGTGACAAGTGATGGGACAGGACAAGAGGTCTCAAGTTGCACCAGGGTAGATTTAGTTTGGATATTAGGGAAATTTGCTTCCTGGAAAGGGCTGTCAGGCATTGGAAGGGGCTGCCCAGGGAGTTGGTGGAGTCCCCATCCCTGGAGGGATTTGAGTCACGTGGATGTGGTGCTGAGGGACATGGGTTAGTGGTGGGCTGGGCAGTGCTGGGTTAACGGTTGGACTCGATGATCTTAAAGGTCTTTTCCAACAAAAACAATTCTGTGATTCTGCTGTAAAACCAGTGGTCCCGTGGCTCTTTCGTACACGTGCATCGCGCTGGGCTATGTAGGCAATAGGGACCTGTCTGCTGACACGGGGTTTACCTTCTGCTCGCTAGCTCCAGAGACCTGAATCCACCAGGGACGTGACATGAATTTGTGATTTTTTTAGGGTTTTGCAAACCTGTTGAGGGGCTTGTGCTAACTCCCAGGTTTTTGTCTGAGGCAGATATCCTCCAAGTACAGCGCGGTGCAGGTTGCCAAGACGTGAGAAATGTCATCTCATTTCCTAGTTTTAGAACAAAGGAGCCGCTTCCGGCAGATGCAGTGTTATAGGTGTTCGCAAGAGACAGGGATGGCAATGGCAAAGCGGTTTTTCAAAGGAGACGCCTTGCAGCTAAAAATCTCCTTGATTGATGTGTGTTTCATTGAGCTACTTAGTACATACGACTTATTGTCTTTTCAACGTGCGTATTTGAATAGGGACGGTGGTAATGACGAATCATTATTATACTATAAATAAAACATTATCCAGATGATGCTGGTCAACAGAGCATAAAACAAATGGCAAATTCTGATGCCCTTGAATTGCAATTAAAAAATAAAAGCAGCACAGGAGGCTGATTTGCACCTTTGCCTAGTTGCTACGAGTGTTTCCAGTTGCCTTGGGATTATTCGGGGGTTTGCTCTTCTAGGGCAGCCTGGTAAATTCTCTCCACAAAGCAAACGTAGCGACCCCAGGGAGCTCGCGGCGAGCAGCTTTATTTGGGTCTCGCCGCTGTAGTACAGCGCGGCCACTCCAAGCAGGAGCCTGGGAACCGGCGTGCAGGTGGCGAGGAGCTTGGGCAGGAGCTGCCCACCGGCTGCGGTGACCAGGGGATGAGCAGGCTGAGGATGCAAGGGGTGAAATTCTTGAGGGGAAAATTAAAACTGAACTAAATTACTTCCCTGTTGAAGTTGAAATGATGGAAAAAAAGAAAATCCCGGATGTGTGTGGTTCCCGCAGCTCTGAAGAAACATGCATAAGCCTCAGCTATTTATGTTGAATTAGCTTTTTACTGTTTTTTTTTTTTTTTAGATAAATAAAACCACAGGTTGGGGAGAACAATAGGAAGTGTGTTTATAAGGAGTTTAAGTACATATTTGCACTGATTTAAATGCATGCAGAACTACTGTTGAGGCTTGGATTAAATCCAGGTCTGTATATTAGAAACTTTTAGATTAAGTTGCTGCAGTGATAAGTCACTGTTGCCACTGGGGATGCTTTCTAAAAATGGTATTTAATCTTCCAAGTTTTTATTTTAAAACCCTTGGAATAAGAGTCATGAGAGGAACAATCACTGAAATTTGAAACTTGTCTAAAATAGTCACCTGTTATACAGGAAAATGCGTTTTAAAACCAGATCTTATATGGGCAGTGTGAAACGACCTAATGAAGCCTGTCACTTCCTTTGATTCGTTGGATTGTATTTTGCTTACCTTGCTCGGTGTAAATAATTTATTCCTAATGTGATTTGGACTGCAATAAGATTTTTTTAAGTGCTTCTTTGCAGTGACTTTCTCAAAATTGATCTGAAAAATCTGTAATGCTTTTAAGGTTTTTGTTTGGGTTTTTTTTGGTTTTTTTAATGGTGTGGTTGGAAAAAGTGTGGTGGCAAGTCCTCCAAGATGATGGGTTTTGGTACCAAGGCTCCCTCCCTCCCTCTCCAGCTCCAGCTGCCAGGATGCCTTCCCGTGCCCAGGCTGGGTGGGAGGAGAGCGGTGCGAGCTTCTCCCTTCGCCCAGCATCGGAATGGTGGCCAGGTGGGTGCTGCTGCCGAGGGTTCGCTTCTCCCAGGGGAACGTTCGGGCTGGTGAAGCAAAGGCGGCGTCTCCAGAGGAACCTCTCCTGGTGGGTTTGGTGACGGTTGCTCCTCTAACATCAGGTCAGTGGGCAGGAAAGGACTTAGGGGTGAGAGACAACAGCTCTTCCCAGCTCTGCGGGAGGATGTGCTGGAGGCGGTGGCAGGATGTGGTGAGGGTCAGCCCTCTCCTGCTGTCATGGACTCCGTTTCCCTGCCGCTCCTGGTACCAGTGCTGCTCCAACAGCCTGGTGCTGTCCTGGGCCCAGCCTGGGAGCTGCTTCAGGTCAAAAGCTGCTGGTCGGGTGTGTGTTGGCTCAGCGTTCAGGAAGCTCAGGCGTTAAACCTGTCAGAGTACCTGTCTTTTGGGTCACAACAGCCTTTCCGTGTGGATCCCCACGTGGCCCAGGCGCCCTGGGATTTCCCAGGGTGGTGTTCCCTTGCTCAAGCCCTGGTTCATCCTCCTGTGGTCTGGGTACCTCAGCCGGGACGCGGCCGTGTCGCAGGGAGAGGACGGCCGTGCGGGGGACTTGCCCAGCGATGGGCAAGGCTGAGTCGGCAGCGGGCGGCCACCGCCCGGTGCGGGGGGGGCGTCCAGTCTCCAAGGCCAGGCTGGACGATGCCTTGAGCACCCTGGTCTAGTGCAAGGTGTCCCTGCCCATGGCAGGGGGGTTGGAACTAGATGGTCTTTAAGGTCCCTTCCAACCCAAACCATCCTGTGATTCTACGACTCACCCTTTCACTCCAAACATACCCTGCACGGTTATTGAACAGTTGGTGCTGGTCTCCATCCAAACGTGAGTTTCGCTTCTCGCGTCCCGTGTAATGCCGAACCCAGCCTGCCCAGGCTTGTCGCACAGCTCAGCGCAGCGTATACTCGAACATCTCCTAGAAAAACAAATGCCAGCTGGGGAAGAACGTTGGGTGATGCGCTGCAGCGTCTCAGCCTTACTTGCTGTCTTTATAGATACATTTAAAAAAACCCAAACATATGCCACAAGCAAGTGCCAGATTTAGCAAACTCTGTTTATTTACATACAAATACATGTATCCATATATTCTGTATCTGTACACATATTTAAGTGTATATACATACATGATTTGCACGTACTCTACAATAAATAGCATGTAGGGTCATCTTTTAATTGCCTACAGTGCTGAGTAAAAATACATGGCAGTAAAATCATGGCTTACAGCTAAGTTACAAAAGCACCAACCACGGAACTCAGAGCAATAAATCCAAGCTTATATACAGCCAGAATGAGGGCACGCTATACAGAATACGAAGTAGACCATCTCGTAGGGATCAACGGTAATAGACAAACTAAAAAACATCATTTAGACCAGGAGAGACTCTGGATGAAATAAGATGAAGGAAAACATTTAGATTATTGATCAAACTAAACCACACATTTAAATTTGTCACCTTAAGAGAAAAACAAATTAGCCAGCTACTTGTAGTACACTTGAACAGAGTAAATTTTTTGTATGAGACTTTACCAAGGAAATCAGAATTAACCTGGTGAGTGAGTCTGAGCTGTCAGTCCCTTGTCTGGGGTCGCACCCCCTGAGCAGACCATTTTAATAGTACCTTAAGCTGTATGAAACTTCTTGGACCCTGCGTGTAAGTCTGATTGGAGGCAATAAAAAGCACTTCCTTGGGCAGCTTCTTCCACGGGGCCTGTGACACCCAACCATCGTGCAGGACTGTTACAGCAGCCCGGCGGCAGCAGGATCAGCACCCCGGGAAGGCGTGGGGACGCTGCATCGCTGGAGCGGGAGCAGCGCCTGGCGTGTGGACGCAAAACCACAAGCCGGACCCTCCATCCTGGTAACAGCCTACGGTGGGGGATGCTATTCTGTCCTAGGGGAAAGTCTGCCCCAGTGCTTTTGTATCGACAGGAATTGTTTGGAATCCGCTTTACAAGGCGGAGACACACAGGTTTTTGTTGTCCTCTTGATCTGCCATTGATCACAACGCTAGGGAAGACAACCGGGTACCGTCAAGCAGACCGCTCGTGGCGTTCGGGCATCGCCCTCGCGCTGTGACGCGTTTTCCTCGCTACAGCGCGCTGCTGAGGGCTCAACGGCAGGATCACCGCTTCGTTAAGCGGGAGCCAGCCCCTGTTACCAGCAGACAGAGAGACATTCCCTTTTTCCAAGGTACGTGTCATCTTGGTCACCGTAAAACTGCTACGGGTGTATATGTAAACATTGGAGAAGAATCAAAAACCAGCGGTGACCATGGAAGGGAGGAATGTACACCAAACCCTCACACCTGCTGGGCCTAATAAACTAAAGCTAATCAGTGTCTAATTACACCGTTGCATGTCCATGGGTACGCAGTCTGAAGGAAGAACTGCTCACTCTTCACTTCAATGGACATGTACAACTACAACTCATAGAAATGCAGGTGCCTTTCCTTCTCTTTTGTCCTAGAAGTAGCACTTTCCCTTAGTATTTGGATTTGCTTCCTGGAGTCCTGTGTGTGTAACATTGTGAAATTAGTGGGAGAGCTGTTTGGTTGGATTTTGTACGTAAGCAGCTGTGAGCCTGCTTCATCATTTGTTCTTTATACTGTCATCTTCTAAAGTTCCTAGTGAGAAATAGGATCCATGTTAAAAAAACCTGATTTTGAGGATCAATTTTTGTTACAGACATAATTTTTTTTTTAATTTGTTTTTTTGGTCATGTGCCTGCCTGGTAGTTTCCTTATCAATGACGAGAGAGCTAAAATGCAACGGTCTCAAATGAAAATGCTGGTTACATAAATAGCTTTGATTATTTACGATACAGCACAAACACGGCTACAGTTTTTAAAGACTTTTTAACCTGATAGGAAAACATACTCTTCTCCCAAAGGTTAATGGAAATGCTTGTTTTCATGACTGCCGCTGTACCTCTGCAGTTACCCAGGACTGTGTCAGCCAGAGGACAGGTACGGCGTCTCGCTATGGTAGTTGTAGTCAGGACAGACCTTTTGCACCAGTTTGTAATCGACGCTGTAGAAAGCAATGTAAATGCAGATGACTTTAAAAGGTTTGGAACACAACCAGGAGACATGGCTTTGAGTCTGCTCTTGATAGCAGATCTTGGAAGGGTCGAAATTGCACAAGGCAGTTTTTTTAGCGCGGTCTGTTTTTTCGTACTCGATGCGGCAGTTGAAGGACTTGGATTCCTTGTTCTCCAGCGTTGACTGAGGAGACGATTCAAACTCGACCACCTTGGACGGTGGCACCAGGCTTACGGAAACGTTGCCCAGACCTGTGGAGTTATGTCGGAAATAAACACTGAAGGTCCCGTTGCCGTGATCGACGATTTTCCCTGTGATCAGGAGGTTCAGCTTAACAGTTTTGATGTTAGAGTGGAAGTCGCCCCATCCAAACATTTTCTTGAATTTCCCAGTTTTTACTATAGGTCTGCGTTTAGTTCGTGCGAGAGATTCCTGAACCTCCGTGATGTTGGACAACCAATCCCAAAAGTTTTCTATGCTGTCCGAGTAGGACACCTGGCCGTGTTTCAGTACGGGAGATGGCTTAACAAACAGGCGTAAAGGATTGATGATCCTGGAATGGACCACGTTGTCGACCAATGTCTCTGCAGCATCCTTGTCTTCCCAGTCCAGCACCTCTGTGGCTTGTACTTGATTAGTGTCACAAAATACCTGTTTCAAAACAGAAAGAAAGAATTGTATAAAGTGTGAAAATTAAACTGTCCAGATAAAAAAGGAGCCGTTAATGATTATTTTTACACCAATAGAGTCTGAACCAGCCCAGTTGCGTGGGTGACTGTAACAAGTAATTACAGATAAAACAGATAAATCTCTGGACAGGTTGAGGACTGGGGACAGACACCCTTTGCTCGCAGATTTGTTAGATAAAATCATGTCTAAGGGTGCTGGAAAACCTTAACAGCGAAGCAGCACCTCTGCTAAAAGATGGAGTGAAATAGAAAAGTGTGATTTTTCATACCCCTTTGGTTTTTCTCCCCGCTTTAACTCCCAACTGCTTTAAGCTGAAAGTCTGCTCTTACTCAGCAGCTTCTGGTGTTGGATTTGTGCACTGAAACGTTCACTATACATTTGACTTTTCTGGTGTTGCTTTTTACATTTTCCCCCCCACCCCAAATTTAGCATGCCCATTTAAGACTGACTGAAAATATCTGTTATTTGAGTGTGTTGGTTTCGGGTGAGAAGATGTCTGTGTTTAATAAGGCCTAACCTTCAGGAAGTGCTGAGCAACCTCATCCATGGAGCTCGTCTCCCCATTTTACAGAAACATGATTAGGCCAAGCTATGTCTAACGTAAAACTGTTTGCAGTCGGAAAGCAAATAACTACTTGTGATAGCAACAGAACGGAGTTGGACCCGAGAGTCAAACTTGCAGGTAGGTAGCAGATTTCCAATCTAATGCAGACACACATTGCCCATGTGTGTCCTTCCTGTACGCTCAGAAGTGTGAACGCAGAGCTCGAGTGTATGCTCAGACAGTCAGAAGCGGGACCTGTGTGTCCACAGATTCAAAATGATCAGCTGACTTTTTAGGTCTTTTAAAGCTTGAATATAAGTTTTTGGAGAATGTGCTTTCAGGGTTTGTTCTCTTCAGGACTGTCTTATGCCGCCATCCTAATGTACAAAGGAAAGCTGCTCCAGCTGCAATTATTCTTACAAAATGTGTGAAAAGAAAGCACAAGTGCTCAAAAGGGCAAGGAGAGTGTTGTACTGTTCTCATCCCCAATCTGCTGCTGCCTCTCCCTCATGGCAAAAAGCTGCTCTCACCTCATCATGGATCTTGCAGTGCCACGATCGGGATGGTGGGCTCCCAGGAAACCTTCCCCCCAATTCCAGGATGGGGTTTTCACTATCCAGTAGGCAACCACAGCAAGGTCACGGGGTGGACGTTTGCCTAAAGCAGTCCAAACGCTGAGCGCTGCTGCCGAATTCATGGGGTGGGATTCTGGGCTGCCTGTCTCTCACTAGGGAAAACTGCAATGCTGGGCTTACTTTTCCCTCTGCTACTGATCCCAAAGGGGAAGTCTTCTCCGCCTTTAGTTCTGAGCAGTGTTCAGTTTCTATAATATTCAACCGTTATTTCTATAATCTTCAAGTTTTCATTTCATCATCTGGCAAAGATCAGAAACCCCAAAGCCCTTCATCTTCACTGGGGCCCGTTCAGTAGCAATAGGCTGTAAACCAGAGCCCCGACCCTCTTACCCTGTGTTCGTCCCCATCATCCCTAAGGCAGTAATTAAGACTGAATGCCAAAAGGTGGCCATTGCTACTGCTAAACGAAGCTACGGCTGATGGAACGGTAGCGGTCAGGTGTGTCTCTGCAGAAACACGTTATTTTCTTCTTTAGATTAGAAAGGGGGGAGAAAAGAGACAGCAACGATCACTCTCAGCCCGAGACCTTGTGTGTCAACTTTCTGCCTCCACGCTGCGTTTTTTATGGCTGAGCTATGAACCCAGGAAAATAGGAGATTCTAATGGAAACAGTGACTGATGCTTATCTGTACCAGCACAAATAGCGCTGTCATAACGGCGCTGGAGGAAGCATCCTTTCCACTGTGATGGAAAGCTCCTGGTGAAGCCGTGTCATGTTTATGCACAGCTCTTCAGCCACTTTTAAGCCTGCTCAGAATCAGCTGGGTGATGCTGAGCTGGCTGTCCCCACTGCCAGGGAGGTAACTCCCCTGCTACAGCACTTCAGCGGAAACAAGAACTGGGGCACATGGTCACCCATCCTTCACCCCAAAACTGACCTGAGGCCTTTAAAAGCACCAAAAAAGAGGCTTTGCTGCTGCATTTCTAGATTCCAGCTGGGACCAAGGGCCTGGCATTGCTGAAATACAGAAATTTGGTGTGTATGTATATACATAGTTGGTATCGCTGTTAGCAACAGAGTCACAGGGGATTGTGATTGGCAATTTTAAGGAGAAATACATAGAAACAAAGCTGCCTGGTTCACAGGAGGTTCTAACTTTGCTCATGTCCGCATCCAGCCCCCACTGTCCTTTGGCAAGGGCATGGGAATTCACAATTGGCCTTCCGGGCTACTTTTCTTTTGCAATGTTTATTGAAATCCGTGCAATGGCTCTTTGGCTTTTCTCCCCTCTCCTTTTATGAAGAGATGGAGAGGGCAGCGAGTCATGTGTTACTGGTAATACTCAATGTATGTCTCTTCAGGGGGCTCTCACTCCAAATGAGGTAGCAGAGCATTGCTTGCCAAGCTGCTTTTTTTTGGAAGGCTCCAATATAAAAGAAGAAATATGTAGGCGTGAGGTTCAGGACGGCTGAAGGGTGGGGAGCATTAATGCCTGCTACAACCAGGTAGGTTTGTCACATCAATAAGGTATTAGGGCACAGTTATTTCAAAACCACAACAGCAGAATTGCAGAGTTGTGTCACGTTAAACCAGTACTACTTTTAATTATCTGTGTGTTACACTGAATTAGGTGTACTCATACGATAATGAAACGTGTCCCTGGAGCTATAGTGGTGTGGCAGCGAAATAGCTTTCATAACAGGGCAACACAAGGTCATTGATATGTTGACTTATGAGGATGTAATATTCCCATGTAAGGCCTAGAAAGCAACCCATAGCCACTGTTGGATAGTGTACCTTACACTTAACAGGAGTAATTTTTTCCTATTTCTTTCATTCTTCAAAATAGTTTGCAGACTGAAGGATTCTCGAGTCCCACAGCCTTAATTCTTGACTGATTCACCTTGCTGCTGTCTTCATTCATTGTAGGAATGAGAGTTAGTTTGTTGTGTTTTGCAAATGTTTAGTAGGCAGGGCTCTAACAAAGAATCACTGGCTCCGCTCAGTGCCCGGTGCTGGAGCAGAATCGAGGGCGCGTTGTTCAGAAACAGGAATATTTGAGCTTTTTTAATGCAAAGCCACCTTTGTGTGCACACGCAGATTTTTTTTCCCGTTTTGAACAAAGCTTTCTGCAACATAACACAACCAAACTCCAGTGCATCGTTTTCTTCTCTACGCTGTGAAGGCCCTTCACTTGATGACAGCTTTTTGCTGTTAGCAAGGATGGGCTGGAGCTCTTTGTGCGGCTGTTTATTCACATTGGTTAGCAATTTCCGGGAAATAAAAAAAATGTGTATTAAAAGAATGCAGCACATGCTGGAAAAAATTACTTCTTCAGCATCTTGCCATTTCACTATAATGCTTCTCTATAGTGGAAAATATTGCTAGTAGGGTATTTGAAAAATACTGGCTTAGTGGATACATTTAAATAGATGGCTCTTGCTGGAGTCCTCCTCTGCTGCACCTGCATTTTCCCATTCCCTTCAAACCATCAATTTCCAAACAGAAGAAATCACCTAATCTTTTTCCATATTACAGAGGCTGTAAAATGTCACCTAGTTACCCAAAAATTTCCATTAGACTGTAGATATTTTCCAGTAAGAAACATAAACTTGGACCAAGGGAGATGTACAGAATCCCCAACATGCCTTGCCATTTTCTTTCACTACATTAAGCACCAAAACAGCTCAAACTGAAGTATGATGTGGTTTACACGTAGGCAGCTTTAACCTTCAAACCAATGGTTCTTGCTGTGCACTTCTCTGAAAGATTGCGACTGCTCTTCAAAACCTTTCTCTTCTGTGACTGATCCTGGCTGTGGTAGAGCAGCACAGAGTTAAGTAACGTTCCCTGTGAACTATTTTTGGGAAGTGAGCCTGTGTTTATGAGATGTTAGTATCAGTAAACACTGCATTTTCTCTATTTGCCCAAATAAATTTGGGTTCATCTGGCACTTGCTCCCAGGCCTCTCTCTGTGGACAAGGCACTAAATACAAGCAGGTGTACCCATGCCAGAGCTAATCGGTGTGATGCTTTGGGAATTTTATCCAGGTTAGATTCATCAATCATCAGCAATCATTTCTATAGCTTCACCCCTGCCAGGAAGTGTTTAAATCCTCCCAGCAATTAACTGAAATAAATAGGTCCGTTGGGGTAAAGGGCTCTGAAGCACCATTCGGCTGTTTGCTGGTGCTGCTGTGAGCTTTTTTTTTTTTCCCCACCAACGGAGAGGATGGGGTGGTAGGAGAGAGGGTGGTACTCCATAACCTCCTCCCGCCCCCAGTTTCACCAGTGAAAAACTCATCCTGGGAGGCTTTCAGTGCCTTGCGAGCCGGGTGCTGCATGGATAACGCAGCGTTGTTGGGCGGCTGCACAAAACCCTCTGTTTGAAGGGAGGGGGAGAGAAATAGCTCTGCTTTGTCTGTTTGAAAATTCAATGATTTCAACACATTTATCAAATTTTAAATAATTTATGTCCTGACAGGCCTTATCAATTTTGCAAAGCACACGCATTAACCAGATACAATGATCTCATATTAGCTTTTTCAGCATCTTACACTGGAGCCCAGAAAGATTATAAAAACTCAGCCCATCATCAATTAAATGGAAAAACATAAAATTGTGTTCTATTATAGCCTCTTTTTTTTTTTTTACCAAGCAAATGATGACGGGTTCTAATAATTCATCACAACAAGCTGAGCTTGAACTTTACCGATTATTAAATACGTTGTTCCCAAAGGCAGAGGCCGTGATGGGCTTTATGGCAGCAGATGTGATTGCTCTCAGGAATGCTTCAAGAAATTCAGGAATTAAGCAACATCCTCTTTTCGTGGGACTGTGTAACAGAGCCATGTTTCTTCCATCTAGTCACAGCCTTATTTTTCAGGATAAGTCTGTATGCCTTCATAATTGTAAGGTGGATTAACTTTAGTTTACCACTGCAGCTCCTGCTAGGAATGAATGCTGTGAATTAACAAGTTGGGTTACCACACATTAAAATCCTTAAGGATACCTAGATTTTCAGCTGCCCAAACACATGCTGAGCTTTTTGCTTAAAAATTTTTGATTTTTGATCCCTTCTCCCAAAAGCTCTGCGGTGAAGCTTTTAGATTTCCCTTGAGAAAACAAAATTGTGCAGGTTAGCCTGCCCCAAGAAACAGTTTTGCATGGAATCAAAAAATCTTTTCATTTCCAGACAGGTTCTAAGATTTGCACTGATTCCTCATCCTGCCTTTGGGATCAGTTGCAGTTCCCAGCCCAGTAGCCACTGTGCCAACAGGCACTAGACAGCAGTACCTGCAGCAAGTGAAAATGGAGCATGCATACTGCTTAGTGGGCAGCATATAACATCCTGCCACGGTTTGCAGTTGGTGTTTTGTGCTGGGTTCAGTCAGGAAAGAGTTAACTCTCTTTACCATGGCTGCTAGAAAGCTGTTCCTGGATGCAGGGAGCAGCACTGATAAGTTCTTAGCTGGCACTGAGGAATGCCTGCACCAGTTTCAAGGTCTTTATCGTCTTCTGATCCTGCAGCTGCATCCCCAGCTCTCGCTGTCTCACTACAGGCAGTGCTGGGACACACAGCTCAGGCACCTGACCCCAACTGACCAAGGGAGTATGTCATTCCATAGTACGTCATGCTCGGGGCAGAGGCGAGGAGGAGGTCCAGGAGCCATTACTCTCTCCCTTACTCTCTTGCTCGTTTACTTCCTGGCACTTGCTAACCCTCTCCGACTCCTGCGTTAGCTGCTTCGCTAACTCCTGTGCTGGCTCGTTCGTGAGGGAGTTGGCGGGTTTGTTTAGTTTTCCTGGTTTGCTATTGCTGATAAGGTTTGCTCGGAATCTGCTGTGACAGCACTCAGGCTCCAGCCCTCGGGCTGCGGCTCTCTGGCTCTGACTCACTACTCAGTGCTGGGTTGTGCACTGGTCAGTGGGTGG
>NW_010259300.1:0-3920 GCF_000690775.1 Eurypyga helias
CCTGACTGAACCCAGCACACTGCTACAGAGCAGCTGAGAGTTTTCTCATTCCATGGTACTTCAGTCTCTGTGGTCAGGCCGAGTGTTCATATGCACAGTTTTGCAGGTGGAAAATGACCTGAGGTGGGGGATGCTTAAGACTTGAGATAGCTTGATAGCTGGGTTGTTCACTCATTTTGTTAGCTCTTGGCATGTTTCTTAGCAGTAAAGCAGGATCCTTTGTTCATGGTTTGGGGTGTAGGCAGTTTTTTTCCCCCCTTTGGGGCTCTCAAGTGGGGAATGCTCGTGTCTCTGGGACTTGGCTGTATGTTGACTGGCACCTGGTAAGCTATTGTATCATATGTTCTATTTTCTATTATTTTAATTACTTGTTAGTAGCAGTATTGTTAGTATGAGTATCCCTATAATTTTCATTTATATTAATTAATAGCTCTTATCTCATCTTTTACGAGCTGAGCTTTCCTTGTCTTTTCCTCTGACTCTCTTCTTGCATTGGAGGAGGGGGAGGAGGTAAGCAAGTGTCTGTGTGGTAGTTAATTGCTAGATAAGGCTAAACCACGACATTGTATTATCAAGAAGGAATACACTGTCCTTGAAAAAAAGCATGTATATCATACTCGATCAGATATTGTCTTCCACTCATTTCTATTATCTCAAGTGTAAAGTCTGCTCAACTCTACATGTGGCTATGTATCACACAGTGCTTCCGAAACAACAAACCATGAATTGAGATTGAGTACATTTATTAAAATGGCTATCCTAGCAATCTTCTCCAGAATATGGTGAATACATGTTACAAAAAAGTCATTATATATTTGGATAGAATATTAACATCCTTAATATTTAAATCTGAATAAAATTTTAACATATATGCATAATGTTCTGTATGATACACCTTGGATATCTTCCTTAAAGTCAGAAAGAAAACCATGCTCCTTTCCTTTATAACCATTTGTTCTTTTTTAAGCATTTTCCCAGGTGTCAGTTATGGCATAAAGGATATACAGTATGTTTACTCTGCTTTTTGTAGTGCCATTGGGCGCTAAACTAAGGTACTAAACAGTTAGAAGCCATGAGGTCTTTGACTGACAAATGACACAACATTGATTTAAGAGAATAATTTCAACAGCCTCCATTAGTATCCTGGCCTAGCTGGAACCACGGAACGTTATCCTTTGATGGAGAGAATTTCTGGCTAACACAGATATACTACAACAGGTAGCTACATTGGCGTTATGTTAATTACCTTACATGTTCTTTTCAATAGGAATATGAGAAGGGCAGATGAAATGTTTTGGGAAAATACAGCCCAGTGGGCAAGGTGGCCAGCCTTTGTTGTTGTTACTTAATTTCTCTGCTAAAATTAAAATGGCCTGATATTAAAGTATGTGGTAAGGTGGTTTTTGGTCTTAGTTTATAAATGAAATTTAAATGTTAAAAAGGTAAACAATTTGAATATGTATGTATCGTATCATATCATACCAAATTAGAGGGTAAAAAGATGATGAACACAGAAACAGATTAGAATAAAATAATATGTATTCTCTGGCTTTTGACTTCTTTCCTATTTTAATTAATGTGTTGCCTTTATTATTGTTTTCTTTGACTATCTGTTAGAAGAGTTTATCAAAACATTTAAAGAAAGAGTATTCCACCAAGGATCCCACCTATCCTTTCAGCATGTCCACACAGCTTTCAAGCAAGACTTGCCAAATCACCCTATTTTCTTGGTGCAGGTGATACTGGTGAGGAACACAGGAAGTTAAAAAAAGGCGACTTAGGTGCATTCTTATTTTATGTAAATATTTCAGTGTGCCACAACATGCAAGAAAGCCTGTGCATTTTTTTCTCACACTACTCTCCAATAATATCATCTTATGTTCAGGCCAGTTACGTATTTGGAAGTCAGAAATATGGCTTGGCAATGAAGTTAGCCTTAAGCTATCTGCAGTGCAGCTGATACAGCTTAGATAGGGTCAGATGATGTCCAGAAATATAATAAGACATTAACAGAATCACTAGAGAAAAAAAAAAAAAAAAAAGAAGAAGAATGTACTATGTGGCAGGTTCTGAGCACAGGGAAGTGAAAAGTCTGATAAGAGACTCATTAAAAGAATTATGACCTATTAAATTAAACAGAGCTGTGTAGGAGGCAAGGGCTTGTGACACTATAGGAGTGGAGAGGGAAGTTGGCTGCATTGGAGGAAAAGATTGGGAGGTTAAGAATGAGAGGTTTTGAATATTCGCAGTAGCATACAGTGTGCCAGTTTTAGTTTAAAAGTCAGTACTTTTAAAATTCTCATCCATTTTTGCAAAATTTACATTGTTTTGTGGTTTAAATAATGTTTCAAGAAGCAAGCAGGACCTAGGGTTCCTACACACAAACATCAGAAACAGAAAGCCCTCACCAGGTAGCAACATAAAAGCAAAACAACTCTGCTCCTGTGTTGATTTTCTGATATTGAATACTGGATTTTTCTTGTATCTTACTCTTTGATTTGAAAAAATATATGTCTTTTATTCAAGCAGACATCTTTAGGACAGTTTTGAGAGACATTAATACAACTGAGTTCAGTGGAACTTCTTTGTACTCAACTGGGTTGAGTACAACTGGCTTAAGAACTAGGGATTCAAATATCATTTGAATTTATGTTTATGTAAAACACCTTGAAAGCTAGAAAAGTAATGTTCTCCAATTCTATATATTCTCTAACATTCAAAACCCTTTTGTTGTTCTGTTCTTATACATACTTTGTTAGAGACCCTTATTCACATTTGATGAACCATTTGTGAAAGCTAGAGCAGAGGTATGAAACTGTAGAGAAGCAACCTGAAGATGACTCAGGACACTAAGGCAGTGCTATTTAAAAGGAAACGATGGAGATATTTTAATAAATACTAGAAAAACGATTTATTTAGACAAGGGTGAAGAAGGATATCTATTTGCTGCTTTAAGTTTAGTTTAGAATGTTGGTAAATTATCAAAAAGTAGCTGAAAATCCTATAATAGTTTGATAATTTCCAATATTTATATAAAGACAAATTCTTTAAAATCATTGGCAGCTTACGTTTTTTACAGAATTTCTTAGGAGTGGGTGAGTGACTTCCAGATCAAAGACATAGCAAAAGTGGGAATTAATTCCATCCAGCTTTAGCTACCAACAAATAAGATGTCTTTTCTAAGTAAGTTACAGCACATAGAGTTTCAGGCACCTATGTATTCTGTTGTCCATGGCAACACTCATTTCAATCTGTATTGGCATAGAAAGATCCGAACTACCATGTAATGCTAAATTACATAATTCAAATGGGTAAATGTAAATTATTCCCAGCACAGATTGATGCAAAGGCTACAAAATAAATAAAATAAATGGAGAAATGCATCCAGCCAAAAAGGTTGATTTTAAAAACAAGTTACTCTGTCCCCAGTCAGAAACCACTCCTATAAACCACAACAGTTATACTGAAATCAACAGATTTGAAGTGTACAGCTATAAGCGATATCAGTGTGATATCAATTAAACATAATAGTCGTACTTAATTTAAATGATAAATGAGTCCCTAGGTAATGTTAGGGTCACATAATGGTATTACATAATATGAATGTTAAGTAATTAGTAGATTGTATTGGACAAAAATATTGTGATTTATTGCAGTGGGTTTTTATAAGACTTGTTATGTTACTAAGAAGGATTTTCTCAAGTAAAATGTTTTTTTTGTTGTTGTTGGTTTTTTTAAACCCATATATTACAGAAATTACACCAACCCTTAAATCTATATAGTGCAGAACAAATCTAAACAATTGCAATGAGACACTAAAAACTGTTTACATAAAACAGAGCTGTTGCATACAATGATGGTAATGCACTCTCCTGTAAACAGCACAGAAAAAAAATAACATTAAATTTCTCTTAGCGTTG
>NW_010259300.1:3946-8525 GCF_000690775.1 Eurypyga helias
TCAATATATCTTGGATGATTATTTAAGGTTAAAAATAGTGCTATAATTTCTGCATTTAACCCCCCATCCCTATGAAGGTACACGTGTACAATTCTTAATGTGTCGTTTTATTGAATTTCAGATTCAGAGGTTTCGGATTAATTCTAAAAATCTTGTTCTGCAAGCTTTTTTTTTTTTTCCTTTAAGTTTTGAACTCCTGAAATTGCTACTGAAGTGTCAACATTACTCCAGCTTTGGTGATAAATGCTACTGAAAACAGTAAATCAAGGCCTTTTTGAGGATAAAATGCCTCTGAGTCCTTAAGACCCAAGTTGTAACGGCATGTAAACATTCAGATTGCCATGTCTATCTCAGTCTCTGCTAAACAAATTCAGTATCAGTGGTCCCACATCTGTACATAAAAACTAATGTGATCAGTAATTCAACAATAATTTATATATTTGTTTAATGTCTGAGATTAATTTAGTTTAACATTAAATATATGAAACATAAGCATCTGTAGTATTATCCAGATTATTATTGTAACTGCAAGTTTTCATTCCACCATTACACTATGAAATATTTTGGCTTTAACTTTTCTAACTTTACATAGAAATCTTTACACAGGAAATGTAATGTTATCTTAGATTAAGAATGTACTGAGAAACAAGGTAGTTTCAAATTTACAATAACAGTAGTTCAATTTTCAATTAGTACCTTACACTAATTAGATACGTTACTTAATTTATTTCTGTAGGTTGTGTGCCTTCACCTGTGCTGCTGTTTCTTCATATTTTAACCTTATCTGCAGCACAGCAGAGAAATCATCTCACTTTAAGGCTTCTATTTAACTTTTCTTTGTTAGAAGATAGAATGTAAATTAACTGTAACTAATGTCTCTACATTTCTATTCTGTCAAATTGAAATTAGCCTTAAAAGATAAGAATAAATTCCCTATCCGGAGAAACTTGTTATCAGTTCTTAACACTTCTTCATGATTAACCAAATCCTGTCTGCTTATTTTAATTTGATTCTTAACAACTGCTATTTAGGTATATAATATGTAAAAGAGACTTTCTGGAGGATTATCTCTTGAGTTATATATACAGGAGAAATTCACAAATTCCCTAAGCTATCCCAGTGCCAGGGAAGTCTTTTAGTTACAAAATCATTTCACCTGGTTACAGATATGGGATGTACTATATTTCCTATGGAATATTAGATCTGAAGTGTCTTATTCCCCACTATTTATTTAAATTTCCCTTTATTTAATGCTTCTTTAAGATGTAAACTATCAGCTGCATTGTGAGAGGCTCCTTCCCTGTGCAAACTTGCAAACTGTGTCTTGAAATGATGCCAAGAACTGTTCTATTTTAAGAGTAAAGAGTATTGAGTTATAGTTCCCAGGCAGCAAAAGTCACAAAGTGGTGCCTAATATGGAGATAGAGTCTCGTCTGTAACCATCTTACCTCTGGTTTTATATCTCATAACAGTCTCCATATATTTACTCTGGTCTTCAATGTCTGCTTCAAGTGCCTGAATCCCTTGTACCTTGCCAGTGACAGTCACAGTACAGACCTGCCTCTAGACCTAGAAGTGATAGTGATGTATTTTGATTTTTGTTTATTTGGGCCTGCTGATGCTGTTCGTATTTCTTTGTTCATCTATTAACAAGGCAGTTGTAGCATGAAGAACATTTTAAAGTAACCTCATTTTTGTAATGGAAATTTTAGTCAATCACTCAATCACTCCAGCTCTGAGAAAAATTTACATACTCTCAAGAAACAGTACTATTTTTTAAGCCAATATTAAAACTTTTACAGTCTGTTTCCACATAGTCATATTTTTACTCTATATGCACTTTTTGAAGTGAAGAATCTGGCATTTTTTATTGTTAAATTTCATCCTATTAATCATAGTCCAGTGCTTGAATCTACGTAGATCCCTCTGCAAGGTCTCTTGTCCATCAAGCATTTCAAAAGCAGCTGCAAGGTTGGTATCATCAGGAAACTTGCTAATGGTGCATTCTAAACCTGCATCCAGAAAACTGTTAAATATATTGAACAGAAGTGGCCCTAGAAGTGGTCTCTGAGGACCACCACTGGTGACCAATCATTAGCCAGACATTGCCCTATTCATTACAACCCTCTGAGCTCTGCCCTTCAGCCAGTTATTCACCCAGCGCACCATGAACCTGCTCATCCCACAGCTGGACTTGTCCAGAAGGATGCTGTGACAGACAGTTTCTTTAGACTTACTAAAATAATAAGTGAATGTATATATTTTAATGAAGAAATTAATGTAAGATAAAGGAATTTGGAAAAATATTCAGAAATCTTAAAAATTCTGTTTTGACTGCTAGGTATTATAACTACTGTTTTTCTTTATTTTTCTGTGCTTATTCATCCAGATGGAAATAATTTCTTTCATTCTGGAACCTAAAGTTTACTTGTATGTTCTTAAAAAAAAAAAGAAACAGAAATTTTAGTTAACATTATTTTTCAGGTTGCTTCACCATTAGTCCACATGAATGCTAGTCCACAAGTAGTTAGTATTGTTAAGCAGATGGAGTACAAAAAAAAATTCTAAGTCTAAACGGGCAAACACTGACAGCTCTTGCAATTCACTGAGCCATTTAAGATGAGCAATGAGTCAGAGCTGGAGTCCTATGGAGAAAGATCAATAGTGAATGCATTATCATAGTTATTTCCAATGGCAGGAATAATAATGCAATATTTATTTCTGGCACGAGGTTGTTTCAAGCATCATTTTTTCCCACTCATAATTTGGAAAGTACTTCATTCTAGTGCAAAATAGAGATATCTCACTGTGTTTAATACCTTGATTCCACTCAATCTATCTACAAAATACATTTTTTCACATTATGTTGGTTAATTAAACTTTCTGTAAAGATTGTGGTAATTGAGTATGAGGCTCCCATTAATGGTGAGACTGCAAGGCAGTAGTGTAGCTTTCTACAGTTTTAGCACTCTTCTCTGTGAAGTAAAGGGGCATAAACAAACAACTAGCCCTAGGCTTTATGTCAGGTGAAACACAGAAAAAACAGGTAAGATGAAAGACATGAAAAACATTTCTTCTAACCTAGGAAAGAGACTACATGGAGAGTAGAAGGAGGCTAAAGCTAGGAATAATTCAAATGTTCCTGCAGCGATGAATGATTCTCACTTTAGCCTCTGTGGTCTTTAATCTATTGACATTCAGTAAAATCTTTAGATCCTAAATCTTTTTGACGTATGACCACTTTTTTTTTTTCTTTTCCCTATGAAACCAACATGAATATCTCATGTCAAAATATTGATTGACAGCTATTTTTGTATCTTTTAATGTGGTAAAAGTGTTTCAAGAAAAATTATCTAAGAGCCTTTAAGGAATGAAGTCAAGACCATAACTGGAATTAAAAATTAAGGCTTTCTAGATTCTGTTTCTGGGATACTATATATATTTAAAAGCATCTAAAATAAAGCATCCCTCATCTGGATGTGCACTTTACCACTTAAAATTAGTGCTTCAAGTCTGGAACAAGTACCCAACACTTCCGAATTTTTAAAACCCTAACTGATTCTTATCGCTACTTCTACGGTGATAGCAAACCCTCTGTACTGTGCTGGCCTGAAGAATTCTCAAAGGAGAAAGGAAGAAAATATCTCCACTGCTGAACAGCCATGCAGGTCAATGAGGTAGATCACCTGCAGAACATGGTTATGGCTTGTTTCATTTAAACAATATGAAGCTGTAAATTCAGGAATGTTCGTCTTAAATCATAGCTGTGGAACATTCATTCTGATCTACATTTAGACACTTTAAGACAAACAAGGTGGTTGTTTCAATGCAAAAAAAGAAACAAAAGGAAAAAAATTAAAGATAATCTAAAGTTAGTCATCATGTAAGATGGAAAGACCAGTAACTAAAAAAGATAAAAGATAAAAATATTTAGCACCATTTAGCAAAACATATGAGAAAAGACAATATGATTTCTTTGATGGCATAGCTCTAGTAAAATTAACTCACTTTAAGTATAATTCCTAAAAAAATATATTTTCCAAGAGCAAAAATTGCACTAGATTTGACATATTAAAGACACACACACAAAAAAGGGTCATCTGAGGTTTATTTTTAGTTATAAATAACATAGTATTGTGTCATCACGTAATAATTCACAGATTCACAGAGTGGTAGGGGTTGGAATGGACCTCTGGAGATAATCTAGTCCTACCCCCTGCCAGAGGAGGATCACCTAGAGTAAAACACACAGGAGCAAGTCCAGATGACTTTGGAAAGTCCCCAGAGAAGGAGACTCCACCATCTCTCTGGCAGCCTGTGCCAGTGCTCTGTGACCTCACAGTGAAGAAGTATTTCCTCATGTTCAGGTTGAACCTTCTGTTTTCCAGTTTATGGCCATTGACCCTAGTCCTGTCACTGGACACCACTGAGAAGAGCCTGGCCCCATCCTCCTGACACCCACCCTTTAGGTATTTATAAGCACTGATTCCTCCCTTCAATCTCTTCTCCAAGCTAAACAGACCAGACTCTCCCAGCCTTTCCTCACATGGAAGGTGCTCCAGGCCCTTCATCATCTTAG
>NW_010259300.1:8878-10345 GCF_000690775.1 Eurypyga helias
TTCAGGCCTCGCCAGCCACTCCTCCCAGTTGTGTGTCATCAGCAAACTTGCTGATAGTACATTCTGTCCCTTTGTCCAGGTCGTTGATAAACATGTTGAATAGGGCTGGACCCAGCACTGACCTCTGGGGGATGCCACTAGCGACAAACCTCCAACAAGACTCTGCCTCATTGACCACAACCCTCTGACCTCTTTCCTTCAGCCAGTTCCCAATCCACCTCACCACACAATGGTCCAGTCCACACTTCCTAAGCTTGGCTATGAGGATGCCATGGGAGGCCACTCTAAATGACGAGCTAGGTAATTTAATCACCATAGTTCTATTTATATTTCTCACAGAAAAAAAGAATTATTTTTAAAACAGAAAATTACACCCAAACCAGTATTTCACATTCTGGTGGGGTGAATATACAGTCTTTCCTTTCATAGTATAGATAAATTTACTCAAGACAGAAAACAGTAAACAAACAAAAACCTCACATATATATCAATCCATCAAATAATTACTTGGAAGTTTTATTTTAAATTTAGATCTTTGTTTTGTCACGGAAATGAGGGTCAATTGATATTTCAACTATGTACTTTCCACATAAAATTACACCATTGAAGTTTTGTAAAATTAGACTTCTCATTTAACAATAAGCTTCACATTTCATACATGGAGACTCCATTTTTCTTATACAGTTATGTTTTTAACCAGTTTGCTGATATAAATTACTAGTTCACTAAAATCTTGGTGTTTTATATATCCGTACTACGTGTTTCTCTAATGCAAATGTCACTTAGGTTTTACAAGAAAAAAAAAAAAATATCTGCAGTTGCCTTGGGATATTTGAAAAAGATATTTTAAAATGCTGAGATATTATCTTTCCAATAAGCAGCTACCATACATATACAAAAGTGAAAAATTTCAGCATTTATGCTTTTTTTTCTGTATAGTATTTACTACACTATAAATTGGGTGTATAAATCCTCAAATACATAGCAATTACATTGTTTCTACTTGCATTTTATTAGTACAAAGAAGGCCACTATTATGCATTGCTTCATGTGTTTACTTTCTTTAAAGCCTTTTTTGTCCTTTGTATAACATGAAGATCATCCAAAAATCTTCTAAACTTAACTAATTTTGCAACAGGAAATCTTTCCTGATATCCTGAAACCAGAACAAATGATGTGGAAGATGGAAAATGAGGGACATCATCTTATTGCACAGTTGGAGCGAGTCCAGAGGAGGACACGAAGATGCTCAGGGGGCTGGACCACCTCTGCTATGGGGACAGGCTGAGAGAGTTGGGCTTGTTCAGCCTGGAGAAGAGAAGGCTCCGGGGAGACCTTATAGCACCTTCCAGTATCTGAAGGGCCTACAAGGAAGTTGGAAGGGGAATTTTTGCAAGAGGCTGTAGTGACAAGACAAGGGGTAACAGGATTAACTTGAAAGCAGGGACATTTAGATTAGATATAAGA
>NW_010259300.1:10468-13538 GCF_000690775.1 Eurypyga helias
GTGTCCCTCCCCAGGGCAGGGGGGTTGAAATTAGATGGTCTTTAAGGTCCTTTCCAACTCAGACTATCCTATGATTTTACGACATGCAGCTTAGCACTTCCACCTTTTCATGAATAATGACAAATCTTACATTTGGCTGTGATCCTGCAGGTGGTACCTGCAGATGTGTCAGAGCACACTGGCCTCAGCTAGCCATGGGCAGACTGCAGTCTGTGAAGGCCTCTACATCATCATTTCACACTCCGTTTACTCCTAGATTTTTCTGAAAGCCCTGCCATGTGACAGAACTTTTAGTGAAACCTGTGACATTTACTGTATCTTCAGTCTCCCTTTATTTTTTTTTTATTTTTAAAAGCATTTTGCACCAATCCTCTACCTTGCTGTGTACATTTTTCCTTATTTTCTTAGCAGATTCTGATGCCCTTTTTCAAACCCTGGATTTGACCTAGGAACACCAAATATCACAGTGAATCCCATCCATTGCCTGCTCCAATTACCAAGCCCACATAGGTGAATGGCAATCATCCTAGGAATGACATGCAAAAATTCATCAAATTGAGTTGTCCATTGGGCACATCCAGTCAATCTAGTGACAAAACCATATAATCTTGTATTCCAGACCCCTGCTACAGCAATTGTATGGAAAACAATGATGTATTTTCTATCCTTGACATTTTTCCAAGAGTCTTACCTAATTTGATTTTAAAGGATCACATTCCACTTTCCTCATCCTGCACCCCTAATTTACACCCTGAACTCTCTCTCCCCATAAATAGTTTCCTGTGTAAGATCAATACACATATTTTCAGTACTGGGCTGGTAATGTTCTCTCATCTGTAAAACTTGATAAGAAACAAGAGGATCTGTTATGGAAATTAGACATATCTCAATGTTCCATTAAACCCTTAAGTCATATATGTTCTCAAAAGGCACGTTATGCAGAAAGAGAAACACATAAATCAGTGAAGTAGTTGATATAACATTCTACAAAATGAAAATTAAGAACATCTTCCCTGCTATTTTGTTGTGTGAAATTTCACACTGTGTTTTACAAATTTCTTTTACTTTTGTCCTTTTGTTAAAGGTTGTATCTTCCTATGATAAACTTGCATTACTGAGAGATTAATATTTCAAGACTTTTTAAAAAATATTATAGGAACACAGTACTTTTCATAAGAATTCTCTCTGCTTCTTCCTTCATAGTGATCACAGTCAAAAGGATATCTCAACCCTCTAGCATTCACCTACTGGATAGCAAACAGAGTCATGTGCTTATTGCAGACACTTTTTAAAGGGATTTAGTGATTTTATCTGCTTGCTTCTAAGTTAACTAGCTTACTTTGTTGTTATTTAAAGAAAGAAGGTATTAAAAAATACTTCTTTCTTGTCATAAAAATAATCCTAAGACCTCTTTGGGAATGGTTTTAGTTAATATATGTATATGTACCGACCAGCTCCAGATGTGCTTACTACAGCAGAAACACAAGAATGAAAGAAAGAGCATTTGACACTTTCAAGCAAGAATACTGTCTAACATATAAGGTTACTCTCTAAGTAAAATTTTCACATAGTGACATTTTCCTGCCATGATTTTGTTCTATGTTAAACACTTAAAGGAAAATTTTGGTTTTATGTTCCCTATTACCACAGTCCGTTTTGTCCTTTCAGCAACCTATTGTAATGTATTTTCTCTTGTTTAATAACGTTCAAATACAATTTCCAATGGTCTTATGGTAAATACAGGTACAGGTTTGTGTGCTTGCTCACTCTCTAGGCCATGCCATGAGAAATGGATTTAATTGTTTACATTAAGAGACTATAATTATAATTTACCAGCATTTCATATCAACTATAACTTTAACAGCATGAGCGACTAAACATCAAATGTAAGAATCTGTTATCTGTTATGGTATAAAACTTCAAACACACCTTTCTCAGACTGTACTTTAATTAAAGCACATCTCTTTCAGATCATACTTCAAGTCACACGAAAACTTGTCTCCTGTCGAAGCTTAAAGTTATTCTGGAAGAAGAACAGTTTCAAAACAAAACCTTCATTTGAAACTGTTACGTTTTTCACTGAGGTATTAGAGCTTGCTTTGCCTTTATTAACAGAAAGCAAATGAAAGAATCATCCTGCAGCTCTGTGATTAAATACTGATGTCAAAGGGGAAAATCTTAACCCCAGCTCCTGGTTGAAAGTATTTTATCACTTTCTTCAGCCTCAAGAATGCCTCTTTAGGGAGAAATGACATCTTTAACAAATAAGAGGCAACTGCTGTCCATCATGAAAGGAAAAAAACTTAACAAGCTGAGGGAGTCATCGGTTATGACTCCTCAATGAAAGTTAGTGTTGTCTTCAGACTAAAAGCAGGCACATGAATTTGAAAGAAAAAAATAAATTCTAGAAATGCCTCACTGCCTCCAGAGCTCGCATTTAGGGAGTGGTCTCTTCTGAACATACTGTCTGTGGCTGACATTTTGACTTGTTTCTATATGTATACTATTCTAAAGCATTGTATGCCTTGAAGACTGGAAACTCATATCTACAGTAGACAAATTTCCAGATGAAATGGTATCGTATATTACAATGTTTGTTTGTACTGTTCATTTTCCACATTTCCAATTATTTCTGCATTTTCCAATGAATTTGTTGTGACAAAGAAATCCTGATTCTTCTGAGGGTAGAAGATTCTTTTTAACCTTTCAATAAAGGCAGAATATCCCTTCAGATATTTAGCATCCAGTTATAACATCAAAATTCAATTAAAAAAAAAATTCTAATGCTTACTCGGTGTAAGTTATGTTTCCTCTGGAAGACCTTGCAAACATGTTACAGGAAGAGTTGGTAGAGGAAATGGCAATTTAAGATTCTACCTTTCTTAACATCTTTCACTTATTGGTTAGCCATTTAATGACCAAAAAAAAAAAAAATATCTACTGATATGCATCAGTAAGCAAATCATTAGTCCCTGTTTAATTGCAGGACTAACAGCATCATTTGTGACATGGATTTTTCTCTCTTGGGTGGAAGGGTTGATCAGGCAGAGGGTAGGAAGGCTCTACAGAG
>NW_010259301.1:0-266 GCF_000690775.1 Eurypyga helias
CAGCCCTGACCCCGGAGAGGAGCTTTTTATAGTCCCGTTTCCTATCTGTTAACTATTAATAACGCCTGGCTTTGCCTGGAGTTGGATATGCAGATAATGGTAAAGCTGTTTCATAAATCTGAGCAATGCTGTCACCGAGTCCTTCAGGCTGGAAAAGACCTTTAAGACCATCCAGTCCAACCCTTGACCCAACATGCTGATACCAACGCTGACCCATGTCCCTGAGCACCTCATCCACATGGCTCTTAAACCCCTCCCGGGATGGC
>NW_010259301.1:587-3202 GCF_000690775.1 Eurypyga helias
GCTTGCGCTGAGGGGCCCAAAACTGACCCCAGGATTCGAGGCGCAGGCTCACCAGTGCCCAGCCCAGGGGGAACAGAGTACAATCATCTTCCGAAATAACTCGAGGAGCCCCCAGAAACACGGTCGTGTTGCAAATACGCAGAGAGCTTGACTTGCTTGAATGACCCAGCTCCCTGGGAACGGGGCAGTTTGTCCACACAGAGCTGAGGGTGCCCGTGGCGGTGGGAGACGAGGGCAGGCTGGAAAAGCATCTCTCCAGTTGCGATGGTCCAAGGGTTACGTGGGGCGGTGGAGGCAGAGGCCAGGGAGCGATGGCTGCGGCAGTGCCTGGGGAGGAGGAACAGACGCAGTGTTTATCCAGGCCAGGCAGAGATCCGCTGCTATTCAGGATAAGGGATGCAGAACCCATGTAAACGGGGTGGATATAGATACCTCCTGCTTGGGGAGAGGCTGGAGGTGGCACCTCCATGCCCCCCACACAGCCAAAGCTGTCCGCAGTGATAAAACCAGAGTGTGAGCCGATTCGGGCGGATCAGGGCCTCGCAGGCAGCAGCAGGTCGGCCAGCCCTGCCCCGGGGCTGTGCGAGAACCACAGTAAAGACAGGCAACACACGCCTGTGCCCGTGCGGAAACTGGAACGGGGAGTGTATTGTCTTAGGCATTAATGTTAATGCAATCTTAATAATTATTCAGTCAGCAGTAATTGTTTATAGAGGAACAATTTGCAGAGCTCATGAATAGCTGTGGTTAGGCTGCAAATCCAGCATATCAAAAGTAAGCTGCAGGCATGTACGACATGCTGAGGTTTATCTGCTTTGCAGGTGAATCCTTCACCTATTACAGATTTCAGGTGTTCCACACGAAAACACCATGGGATTTTCTCTTACACTGTGAATCTACATGAATTAGTAGTTACAGAGATACCCTGTGGCCCAGCCAGCTCGGCCGCAGCACCACCAGCTACCGCGTACTGTCGTTCTAGCCCAGGGCGATGCCACGCTCCTGCCAGCCTTTGCTGGATTGATCCAGCACCAGGGATGCCTCAACCCAGGCAGGGAGATTGTGGAAACCACATGGAATTAGTGGCCAGTAAATGGCTCGGGCAGTTGCCAAGCAAATTCACAGTAGATGAAGGACCTAGTTCTCCCAAGTGACCCCACTGAAAGTGGGCAGTGCATTTCCCGGCAGCCTTCCGAAATGCGCTTCCAGCTATTAGATGAAGAGCAACGTGTGGGAAAGGAGGTCAGAGAGGTTCCTGTAAAGTGAAATCTGATGCTGAGGAACCGGCAGAGCAAAGGAGGATTACTTCCGTCACAGGAGAGAAGCATCAAATCCAAACAGCTGAGAAACCACCACTTGTGCAAACACACCGTTCTTGTGCCGACAGATTTTCCAACATGGCCCGAACCCGCTGGGCAGGGGCTGGGGGAGGATGATCCAGTGCTCAGATGATCAGAGGGCACCTCTCCTATGATGAAAGGCTGCAAGAATTCGGCTTGTTCAGCCTGGAGAAGAGAAGGCTCCAGGGAGACCTTATAGTACCTTCCAGTACCTGAAGGGGCTACAAGGAAGCTGGGAGGGGACTTTTTCCAAGGGCCTGTAGTGACAGGACAAGGGGTAACGGGTTTAAATTGAAAGTGGGGAGGTTTAGATTAGATATCAGGAAGAAATTCTTCCTGGAGAGGGTGGGGAGCACTGGGACAGGTTGCCCAGAGAAGCTGTGGATGCCCCATCCCTGGGAGTGTCCAAGGCCAGGCTGGATGAGGCTTGGAGCAACCTGGTCTAGTGGAAGGTGTCCCTGCCCATGGCAGGGGGTTGGGACTGGATGATCTTAAAGGTCTTCTCCAACCTAAAGATTATGTGATTCTTTCTCTTCTGCTTGAGGAATACCGCTCTCAAGGATCCTCTGCCTTGATGGGACTGCTGTGTCACACTCCCTGTACCCATCTCGAGAGCTGGGAATTAAGAAAACACATGATAATTTAGAGTCTCATAATCCCGTGGTGTTTGCATAGCACTCGGGTCATGTGGAAGTTTGCTTATCGACAGGGAGAAGCAAAATCCATTTTCTAAGTGTCTTTGCCAAGCCTGCAGCGCGTTCTCGGGGGGGCTCTGTGCCACCGGGCTGCAGCGCGGTACGGCCGTGCTCTGCCCAAAGCCCGCCTGCTGTCCGCCCCGGAGTCACTGATCGTGTCCCTCAGGGCCACATCCCACTGGGAAAAAATGATCTTTGGCAACTCTTGGAAAGGCTCTTCACTTGTTTCAGCCTTGCTGCTCCCACAGCAGCGCAATGCATTTCCCCACGGAGCAGCATGGGGGTTTCCTGGTGCAGGACTCACACAAAACCATCCTAACGTACAGGAGGATGTTGTGCCCATCGCTTCCCAGTTCCTGGCCGTGGTGTGTGAACTTTTCCCTTCCTAAACAGAGCTGGGCTGGCAAGCACCCAGCGTGATTGTTTTTCAGGCAAATGTCTTTGTGGTAGGAATCACAGAATCACGGAATGGTTTGGGTTGGAAGGGACCTTAAAGCCCACCCAGTCCCTTAAAGCCCACCCGGCCACGGGCAGGGACACCTTCACTAGACCAGGTTGCTCCAAGCCTCATCCAGCCTGG
>NW_010259301.1:3389-7337 GCF_000690775.1 Eurypyga helias
TCTCCCCAGAGCCTTCCCTTCTCCAGGCTGAACCCCCCAACTCTCCCAGCCTGTCCCCATGGCAGAGGGGCTCCAGCCCTCTGAATCCTATAAAAGAGATGGAGCCAGGGTGCCTGCCTGTAGCATGCATGCCAAGATTTGGGATAAACCCCCCAAATCCCACCTGCTCAAGTGGTGTCAGCTTTCCCGAGTCCTTCCACCGCTCACCAGGGGCTGAACCGATTTCACCTGGTGCCGGTTCACTCGGGCCGGGTAGGACACACCGTCCTGGCCCCGCGAGCTGGCAGGACACCGGCACACGCGTCCAGCGCAGCCGGACCAGATGCGTCGAGGTGTCCTGCCGAGCACCCCTGCCATGGGGCAGCACCCCCTCTCCTGCTCCCTCAGCCTGGGGGTCAGGGCACAGCGATGAGGGTCAGGGCAGGCGGGGGGTCTGCCAGGGGAGAGACGGGGTGTCTGACAGCACCCAGCAGCCCGGGGGATGGACTCAAACCCACCGCTGGGTTTCTTCTCCCATCCTGCCCGAAACCGCTGGATATTCCCGTTTCCATCACTAGATGGTGCACGAGACAGGGGCAGCGCCCATGGGGGGGTGGGCTGGGCCTGCCCCATGCCTTGGCACCCCCACCTGTCCCCATGCACCTCATCTACCCCCAAGCACCCCCTACACAGCCCCAGACACCCCCATTTATCACTCCCTACCCTATGCACCCCACACATTCCTCTGCACATCGAGCAGCCCATGCACTCTGCTCCCCCCGCCCGGGACATGCTACCTGGGAGCTGGGAGTCCCCATCCTGAGGATGGATCAGACACCTCCCGGGGGGAACGCAGGTGGTCTCCTGAGGTCTCCTCCAGCCGGCTTTTCCAAGGATGGTGCTCAAGATCCCGTGGGTAAGCCCCAGTCACCAGCCCCCAGCCCCGCCGTCCCTTGGTGCCGGCACCCCGGCAGCTTGTGTCTTCTTAAAGTCAGTAAGCTCAGGGAGGTCAGACCCTCACCACCAGCATCCTGGTACCCCTCGGGCTTGGGAGCGAAGGACTGAGGTGTTTCTTCTTCAAAAAAAAAGTAGTTGTTTTCATTAATGAAGCCGAAAGTGTGCTGGAGCAGCATCCCTGCGCAGCAAGAGCGCGACCCTGTGCCCACCGAGTGCCCAGAGCAGCAGCGCTGGCCGCAGCCCAGGCCCTCCCCACCCGCTCTCCCTGCGAAGAGCTGCTTTAGGGCTACGTAAAAATCCAAAATATTCTGATGTCCCGGTGGGAGAAGCTGGTCCCAGGCCGGGGGGGAGTGTGTGTTGGGGGGACTGTAGGTGTTCCTGACAGCCTGTGCTTTCCCAGGGAGAAAGAGAGGCAAAATAGCTTCAGACAAGTGCCCTTGCAGCCAGGAGCAGTTTTGTCCATTTTATTATACGTGTGGGGAAGATTTTTTCCCCCAAAGTAATTAAAATAGCCTCTTTCACACATGAGAAAGGGAGGAGAGGAAACTCTTACACAGAGCTCTTCCCCTCCCCTTCTCTGGCACAAGGACTTTTATCCTAACACAAATGGACCAGCTGAGCTGAGATTTTTAAGGTCCCTGGGGCAGCCATCCAGTAACAAAAGCAAAGTTAAACAACTCCAAACAAAAGCGGCAGAAGAAAGGGGGTGTGGTGGTGTAAATAATGCCTGGCTGAGTAGGAAACTTTAATGATGATACATGGAAAAAGTTAAACAATTAGAACTTGAATCAGTTTGGCCCCGGTCCCACCTCATTTAGTTAATAAATGGTGTCCTTCACCATCTTTGATCTTACCCCTCCTGTTTTCCAAGGCGGTGAGGAGCCCGGAGGGGTCTCCCAGGGCTGGGCAGGTCAAGCAGTGGCTGCTGGGTGGGCTGGGGTGGCCATGGGGATAGCCAGGGGGGGTCTCGGAGGGGCCACAGCACTGACCGGGTGCCCCGTGTCCCCTGTTCAGTCTCACAGCCTCGCGGACTGAAGCAGCAGCACCCAGGGCAGAGGGGCCGGGGGTCTCAGTGGCTTTAACATATAAACACATCGACATACATACGCATTCAAGGGTGAATGGAAAATAAAATCGCTAATTGGAGAGGCATAAGCATGTTAATTATTTAAATATGTGCACTAATTAGACATGGAGTTGCACGGACCCAAACTACACGAAACTCTCATACCGCACGCGGATCCTCGGAGCCTTTGTCTTTTTAAACTTTTATACACATATAAGCAACAACTTCCATATATGAACCCTTTCTAAAGAAAACCTTTTAGATTAAATATCTGCTGGAGGCACTTAACTCCTGTTACTTCCGACTTTCCCACGTACCAGTGAATGGAATAGCAGGCGGCTGTTGAACCCAGACCTGTCGAGATTGAGCCACGTGAGCAAACCCCCTCCAGGACACGGCTGCTAAACACCAGTGAGCCCACCCTCACCCTCCTGATCCCCCACCCAGGGGGTTTTTGTAGTTTGGGGGTCAGCAATAACGGGGTGGGACAGGGCTTTTGGGACCGGTTTTGCCCCCACTGTGCTGATGTCGCAGCTCTGGGCGTGGGGAATGAACCTGAGAGGTGCCAGAGCCAGCATGGCGCAAGGGGATTTTCAGGAGCGTGGTTTGCTTACGGCTCTTTACATAATCCTTGGGGAGAAGGGCTTTTTCCAGCCTGGGTGCTGCCCCAACCCTTCCCACAGCGACAGGGCAGGTGACATCCCCGGCCCTGCAGAGCTGCAGCTCCTGTCCTTGGGCCGTCAGGGGAGAAGGTGCCCTCGGAGCGGCACCGTAGCTGGTTCAACACCAGCAAACCTAATCCATTGGCCTGGCACAGGGGCAGACAGGGTAACGCTCCAGCCCACCGCAGGGAGAGCTGGGTCAGGCCACTGGGCACCCGTGGGCGTTCGCCTATCGGACAGAGACGCAGTGGCTCTTCCCATCTGCACCCCATGGGATGCAGGGTCCCAGGAGTTAAAACAACAACCAAAGCCCTCCCAAAAACACAGGCCAAACCGCAAACAAGGCCCTGGATGCACAATACCGTGAGAAGCGCAGCTCCCCATCTCCAAGATGCTTTTCAAAGTTTATCCCGTGTCCTTCTTACCTGGATGCTGAGGGACCCCCACAAGTAGGGCTTCTGCCAGGGAGCCCCAGCCCGGGACCAGGCAACGGCCAAGCTGAGTGAGGCCAGAGACATAAAACCCACGGCACAACTTTATTTTGTGTTTCATCCAAACGGCTCCATCCCCACCGCTAAACAGCATTACCCGGAGACACGGGGAGGCTCACTCCTGGCTCCCACAAACCCCGTAACGTGAACCATGTGGCCCAAAGTCAGGAATCAACGTGTCCCGGGATGGGATTGTGCGAGGCGGCTCCAGCTTCAAGCTCCATGGGGGGATCAGATGAGTTGATTGCTCCTAGGAAAGGGTATCGAGAGATAACCACATGGAAAAATTCATTTGTGGGAAGTTGGTTTCAAAGTAAAAGCCCCACGCCCAGCACTCCCAGTGCTGTGCTGGTGCAGCAGCCGGGCGAGACCACCGAGGATGCCCCGCCAGCATCCCGCTCAGTTCCGTGTTCAAAATGAGGGCAATGAAACAATTTACGGATTTCTAAGGGGTTCCCTGTGCCGCGGCTGCAAGATGCCTGGCATCGCCGCGGGACACAGCCACTGCGCCAACGGAGGCGAGGAGGGGACGAGAACTGCGGAGTGTGACATACAGCCCCAGCCAGCAGCCGTCTGCCCTGGAAAATGGGAAAAGCCTCCCAGGGCCATTCATGTCATGAGTTTTCCATTGCTCAGCCCAGCTGGATTCAGTCCTGGGTTTGGGCAACACCTGAACTTTCAAGCTACGGGCAGCGGAGCTCGGCCCAGCGACACGTGAGGTTACTGGAGGAATTGGGAACAAGTGACAACGGCAAAGTAACAGACTCCGAGCAGAGACCTGCAAAGGGGGGGG
>NW_010259302.1:0-963 GCF_000690775.1 Eurypyga helias
GTCGGCGTGCGTGCGCGGTCGGTGCGCTACACCCGGCCCCAGCCGCCGGGCAGCCTCGCAGGAAACTTAAAATCACGGCAACGACCTGCCGAGTGTGGTGCGGGTACGGCCCTGGAAGCGAGTATCGTGAGCCTTTTTTCCCTATAAATTCAAAACTTCCACAGCGGGTTCATTTGTTTCCTGCCATTAGCACCCACACCCCCATTTGTAAGAATTCGGCACCGTTGTCTCACGTCTCCGAAGACCTCCGCTGCTCACCTCCCTTCATCTTCCCTGGGTGCGCGAAGCTCCTCCGAATTTTATTTTGCTCTAAAAATTCCCTACGGATCCCGCACATTTCCTACGTCCCCGGCCGCTTTCCCCCGTCCCCAAACGCTCCCACGTCTCTCCGAATTTTTGTGACTTTAACGTTCACACTGTCTCCATTTCTTACAGCGAGGGATAGACAAGGAAAGGTGTACCTGCGACAGAAGGAAAAACAGACCCGAGAGCTAATTAACGATTAATTAAGGAAATGTTTAGGTTAAAATAAACCAAAATCATCGAGAGCATTTCGAGGCCGAAGTGAACGGCTGTGATTGTTTCCCAGGCCAACGGGAGGTGATGTCACGGATCTAATCGAAACGTCGTCAGCTTCTTCGTTATCGATATCTGTGTACAATTTACAGTTCAATTAAAAATATTTCATCTCCACGCGTTTAGGGATTCGTTACCAAAGCAAACATCATAGCGAATATAAGGTACTCCTCCCGAGTTTGTAGGAAATCGCAGCACCAAATTTTTCTTCGAGAAAGGAGCATAAAACCCACCCCAAACCGTTCGGAGGATCCCGCGACACGCCAGACCCTGTCGGGGTTCGATGTCTCAGCTTAGGAAAGGGTGGCCGTGGGTTCGTACCCACCTTCCCCCCTCGTCTACATTTATCTTTTTAACATAGTTTTCCCCGTTGCTCTTTGGGAGGGT
>NW_010259303.1:0-238 GCF_000690775.1 Eurypyga helias
TGTACTGAGAACCCCCTTAAACCTGTGTTCAGGATCTCCCCAAAACCATATAGAACCCCTCCGCACCCATATAGGGACCCCCTGTACCCCTATAGGTATCCCCCTCCGTGTCCATAGGGACACCTGAAGCAGTACAGGGGTCCCCACACCTAAATAGGGACCCCCTGTCCAGCCATACGGGCTCCCCCCCTCCCCACACCCATAGGGACCCCGTCTGCACCCATGCAGGGACCCCTAA
>NW_010259303.1:579-926 GCF_000690775.1 Eurypyga helias
ACCTTTATAGGGACCCCACGACCTTTATAGGGACCCCACGACCCATATAGGGACCCCAGGACCTTTATAGGGACCCAGAGGTCATGTGGGGTAACCAGGGACGCCGGCACCCATGTAGGTACCCCCGTACCCATATAGAGACTCTGTGCCCATACAGGGACCCTCTCCATCCATAGAGGGACCCCTACACCCACCCAGAGACCCTGGTCTGGGACCCCAGCACCCATGTGGGACCCCTACACCCATATAGGGACCTGGCAGGGCCCCCCACCTAAGCACCCTCACACCGGGCCAAAGCCTGACCCACTGCGTGTGTGGGACCGACCCCTCCCCACCCCACAGCTCGG
>NW_010259304.1:0-18671 GCF_000690775.1 Eurypyga helias
CGGGTCCTCCTTCTTGCCTTTTCTGCAGATTGGAGTAACACTGGCTTTTCAATGTTTTTCAGTTGCCATCTTAAGCCAGAAATCTTCCTGTGTGCTTTTATATTACAAATTACTGAAATGATTTTCACTGCAACCAAGTGCTTTATTCATTTTTCTAACGAGAAACATCACAGTACCATAGTTAAACATCTCAGTACCACATTGAGGCACCTGTTGCACAACACTGGCCTAAGGAAGATCTCTGCACTTTACACTGGCAACTAGATTCCAGGTGGGATATGCTGAACTCCAGACAAAGTTTTGTCCAATGTTAGACAACCGAGTTTGCCTGCATACAGTTTCCAAAGGGTACTGAGCTTACAATCACCTGCCATGCAAGCACAGACTTCTATTAACTGAGCTGAAAAACTCTGTCAGTGGAAGGTGAGTTTCATCCATGCCGAGATCAGTATTCTGGGAAAAGATGATTTCCCATTTGGAAACCTGTACAAAATCCACCATGACTTAATGCAGAGCAATGCAACGCAATGACTCCCTGAATCTGCTGGGCCATGGACCAACCTCAACCTCAACTGTTCTCCTGCAGCATCAGATACCCTTCATTATCAAACTTCTAAACAAATATGTTTTAAAAGGTATCTGGTTATACAGCTGATCTGTGGATCACTAATAACCTGCAGGCCATCCTTAGGAAATTATTGCCTTAATGCATAACAGATGGGTTGTGGTGTTCTGACTCCAAGACCTTCTGCTTTTCCTGGTCAACACCATACTTAAAACTTTCTATTCAAATGTTCTTGGAGTTTTTTTGGGTTTTTTTCTGGCGGGGGGTTTTATCCTTGGCTGATGCGTAGAGACCTCATAAAACTACTTGGCCCATCTGGCCCAGTGGTATCAGAACATCCTAATATTTACTGTTCTTTAGGAACAGAGGACTACTGGTTCCATCCTGGTGAGCATGTATTTATCATAATAGCAACAGATCAAAGTGGTCTGCAAAACTAGGAGAACAGGAAAAGAACTCTCTTCAGAATACACAACGAAAATATCTGCATGTTTATCCAGGCAAATTTGATTTAAATATTTGATACAACATCCCCGCCCCACCCCCCCCCCCCCCCAAAAAAAAACCAACTGCAGCAAGAAGAAGAAAAAACAAAACAAAACAAAACACAAAAACAACTACATTAAGCACTGGGGATCTGTTTGCATATCAGAGCAAGAGACAAAAAAGGGAAATTGCTGTAGTTGCTGTATGTGAGAGAAGTGAGTTTGCTGACTGGCCTGTACAAATTAATTTTTTTTTTAAATCTGTGTTAAACCATTGCTGAAGGGAAAATATGAGAAGCAGGACAAAAGAACAAATGTACAAAGTACTCATATCATTTTATAGAAATCAAGATTTCCGCATGAGTTTGCCTAAATTGACTCTTGGATTGATCTGGCTTGCACTACCACAGTAACAAAAGTAGTAAAACTTTACCACCATTACAAATAAAACTTTTCTTCTTTCCTTCCTAGAGTCCAGGTGTATACAGTTCTTTTAACATAAATCTCTTCTTATTGGAGAGATAATGCCTTTGTGGCAGGTGCCCTGATCATCATCCCCCTGAAGGGTTGTCTATGCACTTGGATAGATTGCTGAGAGGAACCAAATGTTGCTGAAACTGATTCAAAGACTTTACATCAAATGTAAATGACATGCATATATACCCTAGTATAAAAAGCTCCTTCTTTAAGTTAAAGAAAGAATGAAAACAAAATGCTCAATAAGCAGTGCAGGGCCAGTCAACAAATAGATCCTCCTTTCAAATCAGATATGTTAAGTAGTATTTTTTATTAACTGAAGGCTTATAGTTCTCTATTAGGTGAAAAATGTTAAGCCTAACTGAAGACAGAGCCCATCTTAAGACCCTTAAGTGCAATTGCAATAATATCTGAAGGAAAACTGTTTTCCCTAAGCCACGAAGTCACAGTTAAGCACCAAGAAACTCAACACGTGGTTCCACTTCTGTTTTCTGGCTCGTGATCTTCTAAAAGTTGGCCACGCACTCAGGAGAACAACAAAGGCCATTGGTCCATGTTGCCTGTCAGATGGAGTCCTTGTACAAGAAGTAGCACTTCAGCTGGCTTTAAAGATATGAAGGAAATACGCACTATTGAAGTATGGGATGTATCATGGTCTTATTACAAACAGCATGACAAAGGAATGATGGGTAGTAAAGTCCTGCGTCCAACATATTTCTTTGCCCCTATATACGGTTGCTCCTGTCACACTTCATTTTCTTCAGAAAACTCTTTTGCATATATGAAAAACCCTTCAAATGTAGTGTGTGCTAACATTGTTGCACATGAGCGCTTCATACACCGTCAAAGATTCAACTAAACCTACAGAAATAATGTCTGTTAACAAATAACCAGCTACTATCTGTGTCCTTTTAAACAGAAACTTTTGGCGTGTGTCCCAAATAAGTTTGCATTCTACCCCGAAGGTAACATTTTTGAAGATATGAATGGTTTTCAGGCTCCAAACCAAAAGCGCCTGCATATCAAAAGGGAAGATTTGCTTTTAGTAATTACTGCAGTTACTCCTGAAAAAGAGTCACCATCTGGATGAGTTCAGGCCACTAATAGCTATCCACATTTCTGAACAGCTGCAATCAAATCCTGAAATTTGAAACTGGGAGCATCAAGTTTCAAACTCTGAAATATCCTGACCAAACACAACTCGATTACCCCAAGCTTTGAGGTAACACACAAAGCCTGTACATGGGAAGATATGCTGGCTTTGCTTTCCCAGTTCTCTTAAGTTTGCTGGCTTAACTGTTTTGCTGATGTCTGTGGGCCCGACAGCTAGTTTTGATATTTTGGAGAAAATACAGCTTCACCGACACTGCACATCACTTGGAAACGATGGGGGTGACGCTTGGATGCAGGGTCAGTGCACCCTTCCTTGAAACAGAAGGTGTGAAGGGAGGTGAGAGGAGGAAAGGGGAGAAGGAGGGGCTGATAGGGAGTCACTGCTACTTGGGTCAACTGGCTTCTGATACAAAATTTTCCAAAATCATGAAAGAAAGATTAGGTGTAATTTCCCCCAAAGGCAGTCACAGGTTCCCTCTTTCTTTCTAGCTCCGACTTCTCTACGAGTGCAACCCCATGGCTTTCATCATTGAGCAGGCAGGCGGGATGGCGACTACAGGGACTGAGGCAGTGTTGGATGTGAAGCCTGAGAGCATTCACCAGAGAGTTCCTCTCATCCTTGGTTCTCCAGAAGACGTGCAGGAATACCTCGCTTGTGTACAGAAACACCAGAAGAGCGGCTAAAGGCTTTTCCCCATCAGACCTTGTGCATCCGTCTCCAGACTACAGGAAAAGTTGTACCTTTCAAGATGGTGGATTCTAGCAATTAGCACCCATGTCTCAATGAAAATCCTACTTTATGACAAGCAAAATAGAGAGAATAACAGATGGGAAAAAACCAAAACCTTAATTTCTCCTTGCAGACAAATGTAAAAATCCTTTAACTCTGATACCTGCAGTGCAAATGCTGAGACAGAAGCCTGATTATTAAACAGAACTGACTTACTTTATATAGTATTAACAAAAAGAAGTAGATGGTGTCAGTATCCCTATTTGATCCAAAGCTTTACATCTGCCATTACATGGTTGGCATAGTTTGAGACAGGATTTTCACGTCAACGTTCGCAATGCCCTTATCTGGATTTTCTGTCAGAGGTTTAGTTGCAGGTGCTTTTTATCATGACAGTCCTAAGAAGATCAAAAGCCTATGCTGTCTGATACAGTGTTTTTAAGCTCCAAATTACATACGTTTTGGGTAATTAATAAAGATTAAAAAGCTGCAGTATTGCCAGGGCATTTCAATTCTCATAAGAACAGGAAAATGCCTCATGTTATTTACAGACAGGTAACCTTTAACAGCACAAATTACCATAAAACATTGCTACAGATGTGACACTTGAACCACACTTATTCCCTGTTTATCCGTTATCCTCTGCAACAGAGGATGGGCTATTGCCACAAAGTCACTCTTACACCTCCATTCTCTTTTACTTTGAAAGTTTCTCATTTCAGACTGAAGCTTGCACATTTATATACACCATACTGCCTTTCCCAGCCACCTGTCCCATTGGTCTCAGACTAGACACGGCCTAAGGAGATCAGAAATCAGCTCTGAATGAAGCTAAGATTCCACTTACCAATGAGAACAAAAATTATTAGTTAAATTAAATGTGTGACTGAGTTAAGTGATGTGTCTGAAAACTGGTGTTTAGGTCACTGAGTATTAGACATTCTGATGCATTTATAGCCCTCCTGTCTCATCATATGGATGTTTCTGTCGGCAACCATCTTGCCATAAGCAACTCCTCCCCTATCTGCTTTTATTCACCCCTGCCCCATGCCCCAGCCCTGCACGGTACAAGACTTCATTAAGAACACTCTCTGCATTACATTAAGGTGCAGACAGGAGCTAAAAATACTCCTGTCAAGAAATTGCAATGGTTATTTTTAAATTTACAGCTATGTTCCAAAAGAAGAGGCAGGCTGAATAAAGGCAGACAGAAAATTATACGGGACAGGTATTTACCCTTAGGTATTTCTGTACCAGGGGTGAGGATGTGATTTCAGTACTCCTCCAGGTATGAAAGCACTCTTTCTGCAGGTCTTTATCTGGCACCCTTTAAAGCTACAGCAGTGACAACTGTTTAGGATCAGCCAGTACAGCGTGTACTTGTTTATTCAATTCCTCATCATGTGCTTCCTGAATCTCTGCTATCAACAGCAAAACACAAGCAACACTTAGATCGTGGTAATAAAGAGGAAGCAGAAGATACTGCAAGGGTTTTAGGTAATAGCCAGCTTTATACTGGAGAATGCAATTGTGCACTCTGACAATGAAAACTAGTAAATCAGTTTTCCTCCAAACAAAGTATGCATAGTGTACATGTGCACATGTATTTATACATATATTTTATACACATATAGTCACTCTGTCTCTCGTTTCTCCCTTGCAGTCTTCATACAAGAACATAAATAGTTGTTGATGTCGCCAATTTATTGAGAAAATCTATTGCATTTTTTAATTCGGAAACCTAAAGCCAAGCACGTAATAATTGTCTAGTAAGCTAACAATACCAGCACCGCATCAGAAGAAAGAACACTTGCAGCCTGGTGCCGTTTCCAAGGGGCCAAGAGATATGACTAAGGACAGAACAAGAGCAGTGACTTAGTACTCACTGGTGTAACCACAGGGCCTCTAAAAGCAACGACTTTCAGGGACACGCTGGAAGAAAGCTTGTATTGCGGTGGGCATAGGTATTCTAGGGAACGAGACCCGTGCTGGCAACCTATGCCAAGAATAACAGCACCTGAGTTAAGCACTTCAGTTAAGTATGATTTCACAGCAAAACCTGCATATAGTCCCAGCTGCTCACCTTCCCATGTTTGGTTTTTTCTGCCCTAAGTTTGCAGCAGAAGCATCTGTCAGTGGAGGAGCTAGTACCGTGTCACTGCATTTTGGATGGCTGCTGAGGCTTAAATGGTGACGCTCACCCTTTGTGGGCTGCCGGGTGGCTGGTATCTACAAAGAGATCAGTATCTTCCCTGTATAAACAACCCATACAAACCCCAAATGGAGATTAAAACAGCAGCAACTTTCTTCGGTGTGAAGTGTGGATTTTCTTTGACAGAGTCCACTCGACCTCTGGCAGCTGCACTGTTTTCCTAAGAACTTACGTGTTCTTCGCTACACCTAGCACAACAGTGCAACGAGACTGTTCTACAGAGTCCTCCTTAAACCCTCAGGAGGGAGTCCGAGTGTCCCTTCCCAGTGCGATACCAGTTCAGACCATCCCTCCAGAGCTCTGTGACACAAACTGCAGGGTGTCTGAGGTGGAGGGGTCACCGCCTACAAGGCCCTTGCCACACTGGGCCGCAACTTCCCTTTGTGGTCAGCTGCCAGGGTGCCTGAGGGAATCCAGACAGCTGAGGAATTGAGACGTAGCATTTTATATTTCTTTATTTTTAAGAATCCAGAGACCATTTTTAGCAGTTGGAGCAGTGAGAAAGGGGATGCACCATGACATCAATGCAGCTGGGAAGGGCAGGGACTAGGGCCCACGACAGAGGTGCTCTGACCCTGCCTCTGCTTACAGAAAAAGGTGATGCCTGATACTACTCCTCAGATACTCATCAGCATGGTGCAAAACTGGAAATACATGGAAACATCAAGTACTTGAAGGAGCAGACATGCGTTTAAATATTAGTTCATGTGTGCCTTCGTATCAGTATGTAATTGTTTCTTGACATAAAATTACATATAAAATTATGTATAAACCAACACCAGCTTGATTTCCTAATACTTTTGGAGGAGGATGAGGAAAGGAAAGTACGCTAGTTGTATTGTACCAGGTGTATAACAAATGTGACTGTTCTTAAAAGCAGTGGTTTCTCACTGGTTGCCAAACCTAATTCTTGTTTCCAATCTCAGGGCACTTTTGCACCTATTTCAGAAGTAAAATAAAAGCAAACTACCTAAACCTGGTGGTATCCAGTAACGCAAGAAAACACAGAAAACCCACAAGTCTGTAATAAATGAGCAGTTTGCCGATTACTTTAACTGGAAATTAAGTTGGCCTGAACAGCCAGCCGCGGAGAGCTGGCCTTGTGACTGCGATCACAAGATGGGGGGATCAGAGAACAGGTTGGGGCTGGCAGGCTTCCCACCAACCCCGCGGCACCCAGCCTGCCAAAACCGGTGCTGCCTGCCCCGCCTGCCCAGGGCTGCGGGGAGCTGGTCCCCAGCCCTCTGCAGCGGGAGCGCACCCTTCCCTGAGACAGCAAGGCACCCGAAACGAAGAGGCTGTTTGAAATACTGGATCAAACGCGTCTTTGAGCATTCGGATCAAAAGTCGGTGCTTTATTCTGTTTTCCACAAGACGTACACCCAGGGAGTTTTGTTGTTTTTTTTAATAAAGCCAACCGATATTTCTGGAAAAAACAGGCAAGACTTTTCTTCGTTTATAAAATGGAAGCAATGCACTTCAGGCTAATTACAGACAGAGTAAAAAGAGAGCTCTTAACTTACATAGATTATACTAACCAGTTAGGCTCATTGTGAGAAAAGGGTGGTTGGAACAGAACAGAGAGATTAACAAGAAGATGATAAAATCATTAACTCCTGCAAGACTGCAAAGATAAAAGTATCTCTTTTCCAGAGGGCCAAATATAGGTAAAGAAGGGAACAATGTGAACACAGAAATAGAGGATCTGCACACAGTTACCCAGAGGTACAAAAACCCTGCAAGTTTTGAGGAGACAGTCCCTGCCATTCAGGCTTCATGTTTCACATCATCGTGGACAACAATACTCACAAACCCCATGCAGAGCTACGGAAGCACTTGCAGGTTTTGTTCCTAGCTTTCTACGGCTACAGATGTGGTTTCAGAAAAATAAAAAAACCTCAAACCAAGCATGTGATCTGATTCCACTGAACTGATTTTGATACTTCATGGAGATAGGTTTTCCCGCTGAGATCTGTCAGGGGGATGAGGGCTGCTCTCACCCGATGCGGCGATTTGCATCACCGTTTTGCAGGATCCGGTGCATCAGGAGTCGAGGTTTCTGGCAGCAGCTTTTGCGGTTCTGGCCACTACAATCCATGAAGGGAGTTTGGTGAGGTTTGCAGAGGGAGCTGCCAAGGGCAGCTACGTACTCACGCTTCGATAAATGGAACCTGGGTTAAGTGCTCTTGTCAGCTGCTGAGCAGATCACCCGGTGAGTATTTTATCGCTTTGGAAGAGGTGCCTCCACGGAGCAGGAGATAATACACCTGCTCAAGTACACAGCCAGCTGTGCTTGGGCTAAACGCGCAAGGCCGGCCCAGTCCCAGCCCAGGCCACGACCGTTCCACGATGTCTCATCGATTCCACATTACGCTCAAGTGCACTGTCAGCACATGCCTGGGAAAGACGTTAAGTCAGCTTCTCCCCACACCCAGCTACAGCGACCCTGGACGCAGGATGACGTGCTGTGAAAAGCCTAATTCGGAGAGAGCGGCGTGCCCGGTGCTCGCTTGCCGGCTGACGCACCATCTGCGTTTCGCCCTTTTGGTTGCCTGGTTTCCTGTTTTGTTCCTGCATGGACAATTTTCTCCCTCTTTTCTCAACATGGCGTGATTTATTATTCCAGCACAGGAAGAGAAAAAGGAGAGTCAAAAAAGGAGAATCTTTTTCACATGAAAAGAAAGCAGGGAGGATAAATGGATGGGGAAGGGCCACGCAAGCAAACATAGATCTGGAAATGCAAATTCAAACTCAGTAAAAGAAGGGGGATGCTTACCTTTTAGCTCTGTTGAAGCTACATGGGGAGAAAACAAAGCCGGAGGAGAAGGGTAAGCCTTCTCTCAGATGTACACGCACAGCTGCTAATCAGCCGCACAGCCTCTGGCAGGTGGCCTCGCTGGTTTTCGGGCTTTTTCCTCTCCCACCCCTCAGCTGTGTGCACTTTAGATTAAAAACTTGGTGGGGAGGGAGTATCTCTTGCCTTTTTTTTTTTTTTAAGGCATCTAACAAAATAGGACTACAAAGTCTGTTGAAATATCTGGAAATACTGCAACTGAAATAACACTTCAAAATAGTTCCTGGTGGGCTTCCTGCGACCACAAGTTTGCTTCTGAAGAGCTTTATTGTACTGAGAGAGGAGCGTGACCAAACCTCCTACAGCACTGAATCAGAAAACACAGGTCCCCTCCAATTCTTCCTGCGACTAGCGAGCAACTAACAGCAAAAGGGCAGCAGTATTTATTCTTAACCTTTGCACAAGGCATTGTAATTTCTCTGTAACCACAGGAGTTTCTTTCAAATACAGGAGAGTATTATCATAAATCTCCAAAAGCCAATGCAGTTTCACATCACAGATGATGTTTCCAGTATATATTTCCTATTCAAAGAAAAGCCCTACTGTCAGCCAGTGCTTCATGCTTGAACGAGGAAAGCGAACTGAAACACTGGTAAACATGGCTGAGCAGGAGGAATGTTAAGAGGGCTTTCGAGAAGAACTTGCATTCACAATTCTTGCACTGCTGTGCTGTTGTATGGTAAAAGATTGTGGTATGTGCTTGGCCATAGGCATATCTAGCAAAACTGGCACCTGCACACACAGCCATCAGCTGTTCAGAGAGCTGTGGGCAGCCCTATCTAGGTTTTGTTCACTCATTACTGGCCTCATGAACTGATGTATTAGAGAGATATATTTCAACATGTAATTCCTTTCCAAGTGGGGAAAAAAAACCGCTTGTGACTCAGCAGCTCTTAAGCCACCTTCACTTCATTTGACTTTGGAATTTTAAGTGTGTTCCAACATGTGCTATGGCCTCAAGGAGTTCCCAACATCCCATTTCAGCACCAACTTCCCAGACACCCTAAGCCGGTTTGAGTGTGTGTTTGTCTGGCTTTGAGTGTCCAGCCTTTATTTTAAACAGTTTTATGTCACTGCATGCATGCTGTGCAGGAAGCTTTCACCAGTTATTAAAAAAAAAAAAATCAACTTAATCATTAAAATCAAAACTTAGAATATTTCCAGTGCAGTTCCCGAGACTGCGGTTTGCCCTAGTAGACACATAAAGTACTGGCTGTAAGAGCTTCAGAGGGCCCTCGGTGGCATCCCAGGAGAGCACACCTAAACCACTCCCACCCTGGAGGAACACACATTTACATAAACAAAGAACTTTGAAACCCAAAGTTAATTCCAGATGAATGTCCAAAGCGGATCATATGTCACTAAGCATATGGACAACCCTCACCAGGCTGGAAAATCATCTCCTCCTTGCTCAGATCTCAGCCCAATCGCAGTCTTTCCCTGGAGGCCCTCACAGTAGCCATCCTTACCCAGAACCATCTTCCAAAGGTGGCTGGGGAGGGGAATAGCTCACCCTCTGACTCAAACCAGCAAGTATCAGAGCTGCAGCACCACACCTAACCACACACATCAGTATTTCTTAAACGTATTTCCCAGCATCGCTTTGTTGGGAAAGGCTGTTAGGTTTCACTCAGAAATAGGTTTTCTATCTTGGGGAGGGGTGAGAACACTGTAAGGGAACAAAACAAGGAAGAAACATTTTAAAAAGACCCCAGTGTGTATTTTACAAACAGCTGTCTTCATGGTTTCATTGTCCCTTCACTCACAAAGGTTGGTGGAGGCTCTTCAACAGACACTAACTGATGGGAATAAACTGCAGGAATCAAATTTTAAAACCACTGGAAAGTAAATCTTCATGAAACTTAGCATGAAAAAAAGAAATAGAGCATGGCCATGTGCCCTGTGAATTCAAATGAAGGTGGCTGCTTCTCAGGCCTCCGAACTAATCTAAACTCTATCTAAACAAATTAACCCATGGATCCGGTCTCCACCATGTAGCCAACCCTCCTGGTTGGGTTCCTTGTCTGTTTTCAGATGAGCCTTATTGAATATCATCTAGGTCCTGTTTTGTGAAGTGAACCTTTGTGAATGAAATTGTGTGTCTGATTCCATCCTTTCTTCCAAACGCTTCAGGTGCCCCCGAAACTTCAGTAATGATATGATAAACCCCTCATTACAGCATGAGAAAAAACATCCCCATTAATGATTTAATCTTAAACAATTCTTTCTTCAAAACAGTGTATTAGTTAAGTCTGAACATTTCCTGCTATGACTTCACATGAAAAAGAGTGAAGGGTATTGGGACACACTGCAATTAAAAATGGGAACTCAATCTGTCTATACCTCAATAAAGTTATAAGAGAGCCAGAAAGCAGAAGCATCATCTTACATTATCACAGTCATCAGGGTATGCCCAATACCTTGGTTAATAGCCAGAAACTGCAGCTAATGTAAAAACCGATTAATTAGTATTAAGCTTAAGAGACACATGGCAGAATTACTTATTTCATTAAGCAGATTAATCAAAGAATAAACACTGCATAACCGATGTTCAGAAGATAGAGATTTTGTCATCTTGGGTTTTTTTTGAAGTGGGTATTTCTGTTTTCCTATCCCTCCGGTTGTCTCAGAATGCTGTGTTTGTCAGGTGCCCCCACGCAGTCACCCGTTAATCATTCACCGAGGTAAAACTTCACTGACACAATTCGCCCCACTTGCTTCCCTATAAGGTTTCAACAGAGTGAGAGGACAAATATTTTGTCACTGTAGTCCTTCAAAATATTTTGAAAATCACTTTCCTGCATGGATTGTGTATGGGGAAAATAAGCTTATCTATTCCACTGTTAATGTTTGGAAAACGACTTAACATTAACAAAGAGGAAAACCAATTTACATTAAAAAAAAAAATCCATTCTACTTCACATCACAAATAGAATGAGAAAATGACTGTTTTTAAAGGGAAAAGAAATAATTTCCTATGTAACAGTTAAGTTCATTTGTGACCAGACTTGAACGAAGCAGCACTTCATGTGTTACGTGGAGTAACTTCTTTTCATGGTTTTCCTTGCCTCAGGACTATTCATCTCTAGAAACTTATGACCAGCTGCTGATAAATAGTCATTCACCAGGCGGATCAGAAAAACTGTTAGGTGACCTTTAGGAAAAGCACAGTCTATCTAACAAGGACCAGCACACGGACACCAAACGCAGTATCTTTTTTCTTCCCAAATTTAAACAAAACAGTTCATTTTCACAAGGAGGATGAAAAACAGCAATGACTGCAGAGCTGTGTCACTGCACAGAAGTGCCATCCTCCATGCAGGTACCACAGTGCCCAGGCGATGCACCTGGACACATGCAAGACCCCGTTAACAACTGCAGCTGTAATTTAGGCAGGGCCTAACAGGGCAGTTGAGATTGGACTTGTTACTGATAATGCATGTACACTTATCTTTAAAAATAATGCATCTTGTAATAAATACAACTTCAGCTACCAGCAGTATTATAAAACCAAAGCAAGCCTGGGAAAAAAAAAATAGGAACATAGTCATCAAGAGCTTTAATTACCTGTAGCTTTCCTGGGAGCACCTCAGGAGCTTTCCGTGCGCACATGCGTAATGCGCCTTTGCTCTATCTTCAAAAAGGAAGAACTCTGAAGAGAGATGACACTTTCCTCCGCAGAACACGTACCACTGTAACAGTGCTTCTCAAGTAAATGAAAGAAGCAATAGCTCTACAGAAGATAGGGCCCACTGCAGCGGAAGGGCAAAACCAGTTCTCGTGCAATTCTAGAAATGCAACAGGTTTCAAATTTCTACCAGCGCGCCTAACCACAACTTACAGAAAAATTTAATGTTTACAGTGTTGTGTAAGGCAATTCTGAGTGAAGCTGTTACTTAAGATGATAAATATTGAGTTATCTGCATGGCCTGACTTACCCCGGCCCCTTCTTGACTATTCCACGCAGAAGAGAGGATGTTCAGCCAGAACAGTCAGCAAGTTCTAACACATACAAATAGCTGTGTTATCACATTTTACGTCTAAAAAAGCCAGAGGCCAATACCTCTTTTGTGAGCTACATTCCCATTCATGCATATATGCTTTGGAAAGTGATTTCCTATTCATTTGTTCGTAAGAAATATCTTGTTTTCCCAGCAACTTTTATTAACTGTGGCCTCTGTAATCAAGCACCTTTCCCTGCGTCCCATTTTTTTCAGCAGTTCAAGCCCTAGGAGGCTTTGAAATGGTCTCACCCTGCATCGGATATTCTCACAGTCTTATTTTTTTCGTCAGTACAGAAGACCAGTAACACCTTACGTGCTACTAAGCTCACAGTGCTTCCAGGATTCAAGTGTTCAGAGCAACAGGTCTCTGTCCACCCCCAGCCGTGGGGCAGAATGGAAAGCAGCTACTGCACCAGGAGCTCACGCAGTAACTTCCCTGGCAGTGTTTTGATCCTGCCAACCATCCTGAGCACATGGACTGTTGCTGTTTCCTTCAGAGGGTCACCCATTGAGCTCCATATTCATTTCCTCCATGGCTTCCACCAGGCAGTGTGGATGCTCTCCATTACAGGCTTAGCAAGTCAGCTTAATAGCTAACTTTAACCAGTATTTCTGCTCTGTGGCTTGTTAAACAGCCATGGGACTAAGGGAGGGGCGTGCTTTAAAAGCACAAAGTTTATAGGGAGGTTCAGGCTGAGAAAAAAAATCATCTATAAGCAGCTTGTGCCCAGACTCACAACTGAACAGTAGTTTTGATTATTCTAGATACCTCATCTTGTTCTTCTTTCAAGAAGTGTTCATGAAATACCATCTTAAAACTTACCTTATCTACAACAAAGAAACTCAGCCTCCATAACCTGTCGTCCAAGCACTCCCTTGGTGCGTATCAGACTACGGAAAGAAGCCGTGCATTAAAACCTATGGGTTCATAAACTCTGAGCAGCTAGGTAAGCTGCGGAACCAGCCTCCTTGCCCTCCAGCCCAGATGCAAAAGGGGGTGAGTCAGCACCCAAAAAAACAAGGCAAGTCTTTCACCCAGCTGTTTTTAGCATTACCAATTCAACTTCCTCTGCAGAAACTACCAGTACCCAAAATACAACTGCACAACAGTGTAACAGCAAGTAAACATGCTCCAGCAGACCAGATACCTGCAGAGGAGAGGAGTCCTCTCAGAACTGGAGGCACAGTATAAATCACCACAGTGCAGTCAGCCAGAGAATATCCAGGGATTAACAGTGGCCTACTTTCCATAGGAATAGCACTCTTTTTTTCCCCCTTTTTCCTATTCCATAGAACAGCACTTCTTTCCTCAGCCAAAGCTAGTGTAGGGAGAACCTAGAGGAAGGTAGTATTAAGTGTACCATGTATCTCACAAAGCACGCTCTCTCTCTGAACAGCCCGGGTGCTTCAGATGTTCCTGCAATATCCTATGATGCTCAAAGGAAGACAACTGCTCTAGCTACAGAAGTGTGGGGTTTTTTGTGGCACTTCAGAGTACCATAAAAAAACCCACTGGTGGTATTAACGCTGAGTGGAAATCAGATGCTGCATACAAGACAGATGATCTTTGTTACAAAGAACCAGAGATGGTAAGTATCGCCTCTGGGTCACAGGTCCCAGCCAAAATTCACTTAGACACATTCCAGAGAGGAAGCAGTTTGAAGAATGAGGGTCAGATTCAGTCACTCCTACTGTTTTAGTTGATGAAGACATCTTTGCACTTCCCATGTAAAATAAGTTGTGGCAGGAGCTGTTAGCCATTCCCAAGTAGGGCTGCAGTTTAGCAACGGATGAAGACAGGCATGCACATAGGCTTCAGTTAGTATGATTTAGGATGCCTACTTGATTAGTCACACATGGAAAAAATACAGACCAAAAAGCCAAGTCATCTGTACACACTGGAATTTAAGTATTTATTTAAAAAGTAAACCTTTGGGCACATTGTAAAAATACGAAGGAGAATCCATTAGATTAAGCAGTCAGAAGCCAGCAATATTACAAGCTGTTTACATATCAACATTTACATTAATTTAAAAACAAGCAACATGTCACCAACAGGTAGAACCTACTTCAAAAGTTGAAAAAAATCATCAAGTTGGCTTTTGAAAGATACACGTTTACCACATGGGTGAACATGGGTTTAGTTACTCAGTTTAAATCCCCTCTTGCACTCAAATGTTGTCTTCAGATTATACAAGCGGATAGCTAGCAGCTGTTGCTATTCCACAGTGGTTCTTCCTGTCCTTGGCCATGTAGATATATCCTTTGTCACCCCACTTCTCACCCCAGCTGAAAACAGAAGGGATTTGTTTTCAGATTCACAGAAGACCTGCTTACATCTCGCCCCCAGTAAGTGTTGAAATTGAAAAACTGCTGCCTTCCACATTTGTGGAGAAAAACCAAGAGAGCCACAGCCAAACTGAAGTGTTTTCCAACAATTAAGTGTGTGTCAGAGAGGCACACCAAGTTCACAGAAAGAGAGGGTGCAGCCATCCTCTTTGCTAGGTGGAAACCTTGATGTGCAAACCTGGATTACAGGCGCCTGGAACTCAGACAGTGCTCCCAGCCAACCTGAAGGGAGGACCAAGACTGCACGCAGCATTTGAGGGTGGTGCCTCATTAACACTGAGAACATAAGGCAAGCTCATGTGATGTGCCCTTTGGCACTAATTTACTGTTTTCCCTCCAACCTAGGTGGTAACTCAAAGGGTAGCACTAGAACTTTACACTATTCCACTCAAGTGAGCAGTGCTCTGCTTCCAGAAAATACCCCGTACACCTCCACAACCTAGTTTGCTTCTGCTCCACCACTAACATCTACTAGCTTCCTAGGCTCTTCCAGTACTAACCTCCCTTGAATTAAGTGAAAAAAAAAAAGAAAAGCAGAAGAATGAGTTTACTGCTTTGGGCCTACTTTATCAGACCAGCAGCAGCATGAGTCAGGTTTAACCTCTGCCTATGATACAGTCCAAGAACAGTCTCCAGGTTTTGATTACTATTGTCTCCCCATCCCCACTACAAGTGGCAAACTATGGTCTCTTCTTCCTCTACCCCCAAAGGGGTAGAAGGCAGAGATCTTACCTGTTCTTAACAATCCAGTATTTCTTTCCATCCACATCTTCCCCCTGAAAGCCATAGCCTACAACCAGAACACCATGGTCCAGGTCTTCACTGCTGCAGTCTGGTTCATAATAGATACCTGCAGAGACAGAAGTTCACACGTGAACAAGCTCACCTTCAGGAAACCCTTCTCCCTCACCATACGTTCTGCCTATTTCATATGAAATGTTGCACAGCTTTGAGAGTCAGAAAGGAGCTTTAAGTGTATTGTGGCAGGAACTGAGAGACAAATACACACATATGCAAGAGAAGTACAAAAAGTGTGGAGAACCTGGACCAGAATTAAAAGGACCCCCGATTATGTCCTCTAGCACGGTAACACAGAAGCTTTGGTTTTTTTGAAGGTTAATAAATACTACATATTCAAAGAGTTCTCTGCATGCAAGTTGCTAACAAATCCCCACCTGACTGATAGAACTGGAATGAAGAGTGGCCTGCATCAATAGCAACAGACACCGGACCCACAGCTGCTACTGCTTTCATCAGAGCTCTTTCATGTCCTTGAGGGATGTCAACAAAGCCAGTGTCGTTAGCAGCATTGTACTCTGCCTTGTAGCGACAGTCTTCATCATCCTAAATAAAGCAAGCCCTAGTTATTACACAGTTCTCCACTTAACACAGATGAGCACAGGACTACCAGACATTCTGTGACTTTGCTGCCTTGAGAAGAGAAACTGAAGAGGATCCGATTGCTTTTTCTGTACCCCTGAAAAACTCAAAAGCAACTTTTGTGTTCTCCCTCTACTCTTCTCCTTCCAAACCACTGCTGGAGCTATGGATGGTGGTGCCCCAAAAGGAAAGCTTTACTGGGGTAAAAAACAGGACCATCACATCCTGGAACCCTGCCTCCTTTGGCAGGCAGGATAAACTACTTCTCAGGGAGGAAAGCAGCCCAGAGTGCACTAATGGGCAATGGAAGAGAGCCAAGTATTCATTAATTACAACGCAATCCAGAAACTGCTCATCGAGCAAGCACTTAAAATCCACAATTTTAGTCTGCCATGGTTCAAAAAGCTATGCAGTTGGAAGTTAGTCATCTGTATTTTATGACCTCACAGACAGTATTCATGTATTTTGTGCAGCTTCTTCACAATGAAGCCTGAACCACTGGTTCCAGTAGGATCTCTGGAAGAGCCAATATCAGGAAAAAGCGAGATTACAGGGATGCAGGTGAATAGGAACCCAAACCTAAAGGCTTCTAAGTTGCTCACAGTAACCGGCATCGCTATTGCCTATTCAGTCAACACAAAACAAGCTGCCAGGAAAGGTACTCTAAAGTGAGCAGAATTCCAGGTGGTAAGAATACCAAATCACAGGTTCCTGAATGATACCACAATTTACTACTGCTTGTCCTCTCCTGTCTGTTTAATGTTTGGAAGATCATTAGACTTTTTAAGAATGTCTTCCCATTAACTGCATTTTTGCATATTTAGTCCACAAGTAGGACTTCAGGCATTGCCAACATGTATTGTTAAAAACCAAATCACACTAGCTGAAACAATTAGCTGGCCTATGGGCAGCAATTCTGTAATAACTCAGTTATAGGAAGCTGAGTTGCATCCCTGAAACTAAGCAGCACTGCTGACAAGGGCTGGGTCCTGGTTTAGTGTCTGCCAAGATAAGGCATGACGTCCAATAGGAGGACAGCAATGAGGGGGAGGAATAAAAATACTTGCTCTAGTTTTTCCAACTGGTCTGGTAAGATTTTGACCTCAAAAGACCAGTGGAGCACATGATTCCTACTAGGGCTAGCTGTCATTCTAGTCTTCTCAGGAAAGATGCAACAGGAAGAACAGATGGTCAGATTACTACCTGGACATTTTCCTTTCTAGGTATGCGTTTCCCAACACAGGTTTGTTCACACAAAAGATGCGACACCTGCAATACAAGTTCAGCAATTACACTTACCTTTGCTGTGTACGGGTATGATTCCTCTGAATCAATTCCTCCATTGTCCTGCACATACTGGAAAGCCTGGTCCATGAGGCCACCATTGCAGCCTTGATTCCCTTCAGGGCGAGAGCAGTCCACCAGATTCTGTTCACTCAGCGAAACAAGTTTGCCAGTTTTTCTGAAGTGCTGTCCTTCAAGAGCTCCTGTTGTGCTGAAAGCCCAGCAAGAGCCACACTGACCCTGAAGCAAAAAAAAAAAAAAAAAGAAATCACAAGTTACAAATCCAGACAGATTAGGCAACTACAGTTCCCTTAACCACTGATCTAAACATGAAATACAAAAGCCACAAGCCCAACTTCAGACCCACACTCCTAGCATGTACAAGTGAAGATACTACTGCATTTCTGGTTCTTACAACACTTAGTACAGACCTCCAAAAAATTATAAAGGGGTACAGCAATTTTGTCGAAGTGGCACTTAATTTAGTAAGCTTCCACTATGCTTCATGCAACATATCTACAGTGGAAACTTCCCTCTATGGAAGCAGAGGTAGCAGTCAAGAAACTGGACCTGCAGCAGGTTAAAAACCCACCATCAGGGAATACCTGGTCTTTAACTGGAGTTACATATCCCTTCTCCCTCCAGTCTACTGATCGTGGTGCTTCCAGGAAGCTGGGCTCAAGAAACTGGGATCCTCTGTACTTCCTTTGCGATTTCTTGTGTGTGTAGCCATTCATCAGCTGTCTGAACTCCTCAGTTGTCTGAGGAAAACGCAAGACATGCAGTCACCATCTATTACACACCGCTGTTAAAAACTGTATGTTTCATGCCTCCATACATACCATGTCACCAAACTGATTCATTCCCAACTTGTAGCTGTGTTTTCCTAGTGTGTGATCCAGATTATGGACTTCAATCATCTTCAGATTCTTCTCCCACACCACTCTCCTCCAGTTTTCCTCTCTCTGAGGGGCCAGAAAACGACATACTTCAAGGAGGCAGTTCAAACAGAGTTCACTTTGCTCGCTAACTTGCCTGGCTAGGGCGTGTAAGCTCGGGAAAACCGGACTCCTGGAATGGGAAGCCTGAACGCTGTTGGAAGAGAGCCTTTTCACCACTCTCTACCAAAACCCACGCAGCGCAGGGCCGCGCGGACGCACAAACACAGAAGGCGCGCCTAGGCCGAGGGGATGGCGCCTGCCGAGCGCGGAGCAAACC
>NW_010259305.1:0-1498 GCF_000690775.1 Eurypyga helias
TGGCAGGCACCTCTCCCATTCCCCACCTACCCTTCCTCTTCTCCCTTCCCACACACACTGAATGAACAACACACGCACATGAAACCGGAACAAGAAAACGGAAATGCCCACAGACAGCCCCCTACAAGCCCTGCAGCTGCTCTTGTCTCTCCTTTTTCACTTATTCCTGCCGTTGCCCTTCTCCCACTCACCACTCCCCCATCCGAGCTCAGATCTCGCAGCTCTTCTAGAGACATTGGTACTGCTGGAACATTCTTTCACTGAGTTATATATCACTGGCCTCAACAACGTTCTGGACAAAAGGAGCAAGGTAACAGCAAAGGGAGAGGTAGTTGCTTCCACCTGAGCTTCCCCAAGGCACCAGCATGGCACGGTGCTAGGAAACAGCCCAGCTGCCCCAAATCCAAGGGAGGGAGGGTGACACGGCAGCAGGTGAATCCTCAAAGACACGGAACCTTAGGCTGGTTCCTACTCTCTTCCTCCAAGGCCAGGAACACAAATGAGAAAAACCATACCCTGTGTTACTCCAGGTTTGCCCCCCATCAAGCATTACACCACTGACCCCTTCACATCCCCAACTGCCCACGTCATCCTGCCCCATACAAAGCCTCAGATGAGTACACGGGTGCTTCATCAGGGATGGGGATCAATTAAACCTTGGATATTCCAGTCTGTTTTGAAGAAATGTTGCCTTACACACAAGCTAATGAAATTCTTTGCTTCCTATCTGAAAGATGCAGCAGATACATGGGGTAATAGAGGGATAGTTCTGCATAAGTAAGCAGCGTAAGACATAAACAAGTGGAAAAAATGGAGGCTGAGGGCCAAAAAGTTGGTGAATCGAAGGGAAATCCAAGAGGATTTACAAACTGCTACCTTTAAAGCTTGCCTGCAGTACCATGCCAAATTCCATGGAGTGCAGTTCTGATTGCTGTGCCGAATACTGTACTGAGTACCATGCCAAATTCCACAATGTGACGAGTGCTGTGACGGATTTCATGCCATATCGAATGCCATACCGAGTGCTGTGCTGTGCCAAGTGCCATGCTGTATGGAATTCCAGGCTGAGTGCCATGTCGAATGCCAAGTACCACACTCAGTGCCAAACACCATGCTGAATGCCGTATCCAGCGCTGAATGCTGTGATGATTGCTCTACCAAGTGCTGTGCCATACTGAATGCCATACTGAGTGCTGTGCCGTGCTGAATTCCACGCTGTACCAAATGCCACACCAATGTCGTGCCAACTGCCCTCCTGAGTGCCATGCCGAACACTTTACTGAATGCTATACCAAGCACTGTGCCATACCACATGCCATACTGAATGCTGTACCGAGTGCCATGCTGAGTGTACAGTGGTGGTCGTGTTGCCTGAGCACAGGGTGTCCGAACCTGCTCCCTTCCCCAGGTGGGGAAGAAGAGACCCTAAGGTAAAAAGAGTACATACCCTTTAAATAAAAAAGTGCACTTCTGTATTTATGCACTCAGAGTCTGAATT
>NW_010259306.1:0-910 GCF_000690775.1 Eurypyga helias
GATGGATGGACCGATGGACACGCATGTTATCACCCAGGAAGGGCAAAAAAAAGCGGTGGCTCAATGGTGCATTTTGCTTCCCTGAAACCCACATCCCTGTCACCCAAACCAGCCCACATGGCATCCCAAGGGATGCACTTGGGTGCCTCAGTGCCAAACCAAGGAGCAATGCGGTGGCCCAGACCTGGGCTGGGGGGTGTGTGTGTGTATTACAGGGGTCCCCACAGAGCAGCATCTGCAGCGCCGGTGTCCTATGCAGACGGTAAGAGATGGATGACCTCGGACAAGACACGGTGGGTGAAGAGGTTTTAATGGAGGAGCCGCCCCTCGGAGAAGCTGGGAGAACCGCCTGACTCCTGGCTACGGGCACCGCCAGCACTGCACGACCACGGATGGCTGGAGGGGAGCGGGAGGGGAAGGGCTGGACACCCCCCTCCCTCACCCATGCTCTGGGGAGGGGAACGTGTTGGGTGCCTGGGCAGAGGGAAAGCTCTGTGTAGGCAGAATTCCCAAATTCACAGGTAGCTGTGGAGTCACTACATCGCCTGCCCACTCCGAGTGACGGAGAAGCAGAGGACAGGAATGTGTCGGGGTCGGGGGGGGGCAGTCCTGGTCTGGCTACATGAGTGCTGCAGCTTTACAGAGCAAACACTGCAGCACGCGCTTATCCGAAATCCCAAGAGCCGTAGACACGTCTTTCATCCGATTCCTCTGCTTCCAGGTGTCCCGGCAGCAGGGGCGAGGGGCTGGGCTCCCAGCGCTACTCCTGCAGTGACGGCAAGCTCAGTGCTCACACTGGCGGTGAGGCAGCCTGGAAAACAGAGTGGATGGAGAAAATGGCACATCAGGAAAGACCCAGGTGGGAAGAAACCACGGCTCTGCATCAGCCATGGCTTGGCAGGGCGTGGCC
>NW_010259306.1:954-11551 GCF_000690775.1 Eurypyga helias
GCGGCATCACCCAGGGCTGGGCAGGACGTGCCCCGCTCCCCGCCGCCTCTTCCAAATCTTTGGTCCCCTCGGGTGAAGCCAGCATTCCTAGAGATTTGGTGTCTGAGGGACCGCTGTGCAGAGCTTTCCTGGAGAAATAAAGCGGGAGTGGCCAGTCGCCTGGATTACTGACAGCTCCGGCAGATGCCCACGGCTCCCACAGACCCCATGGAACAGGACCTGTTTGGGTGGGTGCTGTGCACAGTGATGGGTTTGCTGCGTCACAATGGCTCGTCCCCTGGGGAGCCAGAGGTGAGTTTCCATGGGGTGAGCGCTTCCACGGAATGCTACCTGGGAGACATGTGATAAAAACCCCCGAGAATCCCAGTTTTGTCTAATTAATTCCATAATTAAACAGGGTCCAGCGTGCCCACCGTTCTGCATGCGCTCACGGCCCCTGGCCACAGGCCGTGGCAGCTGTAGCATCCTCACTTCCTTGTACACCTAGTTACATCCCCAGGGCGTCCCGCAGGCGACTGCAGCTGGGGGCCGGGACCCCGTAGGCTGCTGGAGTGGGACATCGCCTGAGCTCGGGTGTAAAGGGATAGGGCAAGGTGCGTGCGCACCCGCCTCCTCCCGCCGTGACTCCAGGGATGCTCCGAGGAGCACGAAGCGCATGCTGCAACCCAGCCCTGCTCTTGCTGCTGGGCTTCCGCGCTCCCAAGGCACCTCCCGGTGGGAATGGCTTTTCATCAGCTCCCCGGGGCACAGAATTTGTAAACCAGTTCTCCCTTTACGGCTTAGTGCCGAGGTTTTTATGGGAGGGGGCCAGCGGAGCATCCTGGCAGCAGGTGCCTGCCAGCCCGTGAGGACGGGGGAGGCTCCGTGCCCACACCGGAGGTTGGGATCGTGGCACTCCAGACCCACGGGCGTGTGTTGCCCAAGTTCCATCTGGAAAACGAGCTGTGCCTTCATTTGCTGTCGGATTACGTGGGTGACAATTAAGGGGTGTCCTGAATGTGCCCCTCAACTGGCCCCTCACTCGGAGGGCTTGTCCTCATGCCCCAGCTCACCCTAATTAGCCATTTTAATGACATTTTAATGACTCAAAGCAGTGAAGGGACTGATGATGTCTGGCTGAGCCCGAAGTCCCGCTCGCTCCTGCATATTCCCTCAGCTGTTTGTATCCCACAGGCAACCTCCACCTCCCAGATTTTAATTCCAGACAGTTGACCAAAGGGAAAATAACGCGTTAATAAAGGGTGGAAACCGGGACTGCGCGGGGTCCCCGTGACAGTGGGAAGGGGCTTGGGAGAGGCTCCATGCACAGCCGTTTCCCAGCCATACAGCGGAGGGGGTTAGTCTGCTGCGTTGGGTTCAGGGGGTGTAGGGGCAATGTGGAATTGTTGGTTGTAACATCGGAGCAGCAGCTCCGCAGCGGTGTGGGAAATAAACTGTGCCAGTCTGGGACTCACCGACGGACCAGCGGTGCTTAAAATCCACAACTGGGGGTGTGACATCTGCTAAAACCAGGGGGGGAAAGCACCCACTGAAAGCTGCACAGCAGCTCTTTCCTGCGAGCCGCGCCGGCTTCTGGGCAAGCAGCGCCGCCAAGGTGACACCGTGCACCATGGAGGGGACATTGTGCACCGCAGAGGGGATGCCATGCACCGCAGGGGGGACACTGTGCACCGTGGAGGGGACACCGTGCACCGCAGAGGGGATGCCATGCGCCGCAGGGGTGACACTGTGCCCCGTGGAGGTGACACCGTGCACCGCAGAGGGGATGCCATGCGCCGCAGGGGTGACACTGTGCCCCGTGGAGGTGACACCGTGCACCGCAGAGGGGATGCCATGCGCCGCAGGGGTGACACTGTGCCCCGTGGAGGTGACACCGTGCACCGCAGAGGGGATGCCATGCGCCGCAGGGGTGACACTGTGCACCGTGGAGGTGACACCGTGCACCACAGAGGGGATGCCATGCACCGCAGGGGTGACACTGTGCGCCGTGGAGGTGACACCGTGCACTGCAGAGGGGATGCCATGCACCGCAGGGGTGACACTGTGCACCGTGGAGGTGACACCGTGCACCACAGAGGGGATGCCATGCACTGCAGGGGTGACACCATGAAGGTCCTACAGGCACTAGCCGTGCCCGATCCAGTCCCATGGTGGCCACAAACACACACACAGTGGCCCAGCCCTGACCAAAACGCTTCCTCCTGCGGCCGTTGTGGTGGGAGCAGCATCTGCCTGGGTGGGCAGGCGGTGGGCTCCCACAGGGCTCAGTGTGCAGGGAGTGAGAGACGGGGCAGTGGCGACAGGGAGGGGCAGAGACAGACTCAGAGACCCCCACAGCCACCACACCGAGCGCAGGAGGAGGAGGAGCAGAGGTGTTAGTGACGAGGCACAGCAGCAGCAGCGGGGAGTGCGGGAAGCATCGCTCTTACCTGTGGCACTTACCGTAACGAGACTGTTCGGTATTTTAATCTAAAGGGAGAGAACACAAAGTCACGCGGATACCAGCACGGCCATCGTCCTCGTGGGAAGGTCGGGCAGGCTGCTCGCCGCGGAAGCTGGCCGCGGGCATCATGGGGTGGGCACCTCCCGGTAGGGACTTCACGCCCATACCAGCAGGGAGCCGGAGAGAGGGGTGCGCACAGGCTGCTTCTCTGCCCCTGACTGAGGAAAGGTTGGGAAAAACTGGAATGAATAAGCCTCTCTGTTGGGCTTTTCCCAAAGTTGCCTTCGTACTTCGGCTACTCCCAGCCCGGCTCGTGGTCACACAGGCTCGAACGTGCAGGACAGGATTAAAAATTCCGTGAGTTGCACGGCTCAAACAGGCTGCAAATGAAGAGTTACAAGCCAGCTCCTCGTACAGCACCAGAGCCGGGGCTCTAGGGAAAAATGAGCTTTTAGGAATTTCACTCCTTGTGGAGCAGAGGAAGGCTCCTGGAAGCAAAACCCCCCTGCATCCATACAAGCTCAGCTATGTTGGCACTGATGCTGGTGGAGCATCCCTTGGCTTTCCCGTGGGGAGCATAGGCAGGACAGGAGTGATGCAGCGCTGCCGCCACGCGGCCGAGCTACCCAGGGGGGCCAACCTCCTCCCTCCCCAAATCAGGCTGATCCCTCCACAGGGACCCCCGTGGAGAAAGCCAGACCCAGAAGCATCTTCTGTGCTGTAAGGTCTCTCCGGAGCCTTCCCTTCTCCAGGCTGAACCCCCCAACTCTCCCAGCCTGTCCCCATGGCAGAGGGGCTCCAGCCCTCGGCGCATCTCCGTGGTACAAGAAAAAGGTGGGAAAGGTGGGACTTCTTGTGCTACCCAGGAATGTCTTGACGGATCGCAACATCCTGTGCCATCACCAAGGATTTTGGAGCTTTATATGCGAAGCCCTATGGCGCGTTCGCCCAGGCCATGACCTGCACCCCATCAACCTATCAGCCGTGACAGGGCTGTGCAAGCCTCTTCTCTCTCCCAGTACACATGAAGGGAGTGGCCCCACCATTCACGGAGCATGCAGGAGCTTCCCTTTCCTTCCTCCATACATAGGAAGGTGTTTACACTCCTCAGAGGGCTGAATGCGTAAGCAGACTCAGGAATTAAGGATGACGTGCATTCCGTATGTCCCGCTGAATGGCATCTCTGGGGAGAAAGGGTGAATTTGGGATTTCTGCAGAACATCCTAACTTCTCTCCTTCGTTAGCCCAGGTAATTAGACTTGATTCAGTTGAAAATGTCACTGGGCACCTTGTCATCCCCGGCTATGGAGCAGCTTCCATGGGCCAAGCAGAATGTCACCGAGCAGGAGAGGACCGGCCGCCATTGGATCTGCCTCCTTGTGATGCAGATACTTAGAGACTTGGCAAGTCCCTAGGAGACCTAGAAGGAACAATGGGCAGAGCTCCGTATTCCTAAGCCCGGAGTTCTGAGGCTGGAGATGGCCATGAGGCTGCCGTTGCCGCCACCGAGCTGGAGCGAGCATCATGCACGGCTGAGATCTCACCTACAGAGAACCAAGCTCAGGCAGACCTCATAATGAGCTCCCTGCTGATGACTTGGCTTCTGGAGCTTCCTTCCCCATCTACGAGCAACGCCTGTGCCGGAGAAGGAAGGATTGGGCACAGAGCCCGTCCAAGCGCCGCACGTAGCTCCACCGCAGCCTCCCGCTCCAGCCGTAACAGCTGTCAGACGGCTTCGGCACCACCGCTTCTCGCCGCGGATCCAGCGGAGTGGTGGGCTCCTAGCTGCCACCCAGGCTGGAATTTCCAAAGGCCCAGCCAGCAGAAACTACGTTTTTCCGTTTCAGGCACCACGGTCATTTCAGTCCAACCCAACCCAGCACGTGCTGGAGTATCGTGGCGCAGCTGCCCCTTTCTGATGGGTATTTTTTCAATATCTAGCTTCCCTAAAACTATGCACGAATTTTATACTGAGCCTGGAGAGACTTTTATCCCACCTAGTACACAGGGATGACCCAGCATCCTACAGATTTCCGAGGAAAACGCACAAAGAAGTAGTAAAACAACACCAGAAAAGGCAAATCAAGCCACCCCCGAAGGAATCACTGCTCAGTCAGCATTACAAGGACACGAGGCCGCTAAAGACAAAGGCTACGCTGGGCTGGGGTTGCTTTCTGTCAAAAATAGAGTTCAAAGTCACACGGGCGCCCCAACTATTCCTTTCTCTGGAAAGGGGAAAGACGAAGCTCAGCACCCAGCGGAAAGCACTTCAAAATAAACCAAGGGTGGTTCGTGGCACAGCCAAGTGTTTTCCCCAAGGAATGTCGGCACGTGAAGCGCGGAGATGGAAGAGAAGTGGGTGTCACCTCCTCAGCCAGGCTGCAAGGCCTCAGGTTTACGTCGACGAGCAGGCACGGCTCCCAGCGCTCCCAACCCAGGGAACGCAGAGGGTGCCCACAGTTCCTCACCTCCACTCCTACGCCTGATACCCATTACAAAATCATTTATCAACAGATACCACATGCCAGGAGTTTTCCAGCCTGCTTTTCCCAATGCTCCGCTGAAAACGCTGCTTTAGGAATGTGGAAAAAGGGAAAGCAACAACCCAGCGATGCTTTTCCTGCCGCGCTGTCCCATGACAGCCACCAGCAACCGGACGGCAAAGGCTCACGCCGTGTCCCTCCCAATAATGCCTCGTGGTCCGCTTGATTTTCCGAATCATTAGCATGAAGGAGAATGACCTCATGGCGAACAGATGCACTTGGATGTGGCAGCGATTAGATCAGTCCTCTCCGCAGTCAAGTGTGCCTGCTCTGGTTAACCCTTCGCGGCACTGACCGCCAGCACGTGCTGCCAGGAGGCAGGTCTGCGGGCTCTCCTGAAAGCAGGAATCCCCCCACCCAGAAGCATGAACCCCTCAAATATAGACATTTCTCTGGAGCAAAAGTTCTTTTTCCCTTCCTACAATACCTGTCTACTTCCGTTTTCTAAGCGTTAACACCACCCTGGCTCCGGATTTTGCATGGGAACATCCCAACACCACACACGTTTCAGTCCGCAGAGGTAATCAGAGTTGGGACGCTTTTGTGTCGGTTTTATGGGGCGTTTTAAAGAACACACAAGTATTTGTTGGAAAATGCTGCTCCTTTTTGGCTGAGGGAGCAAGAAAAAAACCCCATCTTAAACCCCCATCCTCTGAAAGGAGAGAAATCTGCAGAGGGGAAGGACGAGAATAATTCAATAGCGCTGGATTAGGGCGGATTTCCCGGGCTGACTCCCGTACGTGGCCTAATTAAAATACAGCATGTCATGTAGTGGTTTAACAACAAAGGTCCGGATTCTCCTCTTTTGTTCCTAATCTGCACAGCCCCTCAATGAGCTGAGGGCTGTGTGTGCTGCCCACCAGCCCGCCTGTGCAGCCTGCGCAGCATGCCGGGCTCACGGCGATGCAGACGGGGAGCTTACGGCTCCGCTGCTGAAAGCGGCAAGGGAGGCGATATTGGATGAAAACCGGGCGACTTCTGCATGTAAAGCGCAGGCTGTTTGAGATACGGGAGGCTCAGGCAGGTCTGCTTCAGGAAACCCATCTGAATCCAGGGAAGCATCCCCAGAGGCACCCTCAGAAACCATAAAAACATTTGGTTCCAACAAATGGATCGTTTACACGATGACAGGATTACAGTTCGGTGGTGGGAAGAGTAGGATTGGAGGAGAATTAATCTTAAATTGAGCTGGACAGTTTAAGCCAGGCAGGGCCAGCGGTATCACTGTCACTTGCGAAGGGGAAGCACAGACCTGTGTCAGCGCCACGCACTTACTGCTCCGCAGTGCAGTTTGTCTCTGCCAGCACAGAAATTCCCGTTCCGCACAGAGAAATGCCATCCCTGTTTCCTAAGCTTGCAGGCCGGAACGGGTAAAGCTGAGCTTGGAGAGGGTCTAAGCACGGCACGGGGGGACAGACTGCATGCTGGCAAGCACAGAGCTGCCGTCAGCCGCAGCCCGAGACCCTCCTGCTTGCCCCCAGCTGTGCCCATGCCGAAGGGGAACTCTGGAATGGTTCTTCATCCCTTCCCAATCACAAGCAGGGATGAGTGGATGACATTCGGTCCATTGGCACCTGAGCTGGTCCGTTACTTATGTGCAGTCCCCGCCAGCCTAAGTCATGGCAAACACGGCCATCGGCACAGCAAAGGCAGACGTGTGCGATCCAAATGCTGCTCCGCACGAGGCTCCCTGCTCCCGGGCTGGGGGCTGGCAATGGCGGCTGGGCTGGGGATTGCCAGGGTGGCATCCGATGGAAGACGCATCCCAGTGGCAAGGACTGACACGGCTCTGGGTAATATTTGACTAAATAGGCGGGAGAACCAACGCAAGGAGACTCTCCGGAGCAAAGACGTTGTCGCCACAAGTTGTGACTGGCCTCCGCTCCCTTTGTGAGTGGGAAATGAATCCTGAAATAAATAAATCCTAAATCTGAAAATCGGGACCTGACTGTGGCAGGTTTTACTCTTCAAAAGAAAAAATAAAATCATGGAAGATAAAAGCACGTTAAGAGTGCTCTGAAAAACCTGGGGTAGATCTTAGGGAACATTCTCAGTGTTTCTGGCATGCCAAACAGATCCCAGACCTTTAGGAAGTATGACTATGGATTTATCCCATGTCTGTCCTTGCTTGTCGAACTGCGTTTGTCTGCAATAAGATCGCCGTGAGGGCGTGATAAAGAAACACAGTTCCGCACAGAGCGAGACATCTAAAAACCACACCAATAACCTCCGTGTTCATTGGCCGGCAGATGAACGACTCTCAGCGCGACCAACCCTGGGCACAAAATCTACATTTCTATTGAAAGTGATCTTTTTTTTTTTGGCCCCAGACTTTTGGCAGAGTGTATAAAAGAATTTAATTCACAGCTGTTCCACTTTTTAATGTAGAAAACATTCATCAAAGCTTTAAGTTATCAGCTCTTTTGACATCGTTTAGTATTCCAGTTCAACACGGATCAATAGAGGCCATCCATGTGTTTCTTGACGCCTCTCCAGGAAGCAGAGGCGCGATTATGTAAATAGCCCCGTTCCCCTTCCCTTCTGCCAGCCCGCTTATCTCCAAAGCCTTCTGCCTGCTGCTGCTGGCAAGCGAGGCAAGGACGTGCGCGCACCTCTTATCTCCCAACAAAGCTCTGGAAGCTCGAGGATCGGAGCCAGTAACGTTAAACAATGATGCACGGCTGATTTTATTTGTAAGTGATTTATTTTGGTAAAATTTAATTTCTCCCTCCCATTTTTCAGTTTAGATAGAAGATATTTGCTAACGAGTCAGGCTGAAGAGAAATAGAGCAGATGTCCTGTGACATGCATACGGGTTTGAAATGATCTATTAAACAATCCGAAAGAGTAGCCGGGAATAATTGGAACGTGCCAGATTCACCCTGTGAGTGTAAAAAAAAGGGATTAAGGAATCTTTGTGAAGGAGCCCAATGCGCGGGACCATATACTTTTTGCAGGCTGGAAAACCAGATCTAGCGGGTGCTGGAAATCTGCATTTCAGGCTCAGAGCTTCCGTCCAGGGGAGGTTTGTTTACACCCAGCTGAAAGAGCGGGGCAGCAGCTGGTACCTTACCACCCACTAACGCAAGGGGCGAATCCACAGCCTTTGGCACCCTGTTCTCCCCTCCCGGCAGGGCCGATGAACGATGACCAGCACTAATGCACGCGTGCGTATGTACGCACGCCCGCGTGGGCATAGCCGTACCTACACTAAACAATGCCCGGAGGGGTTCCAGGCCAGGCGCTGGAGCCTGGAATTCGCTCCTCTGTATTTAAGGGAACGCAGGCCCGCTGCTATGCTCCTCTAACAGAGCACCGTTCTTGCAATTCTCTTGCCTTAATCCCTGACCCTGGTATCTCAGCAGCGTAATCCCCTTCTCAGCATTAGGAGCAACGGCTTCTGCTGCGAGGAACTATTTTTCCATAAGTAAGCCCCGATTCGGGCACAGCTTCTGAACAGCCTATTCCCAGCTCAGCAAGGAACCCACGCTCCCGAATGAAGCAGAGCATGTCACGGAGAGCAAGTTCATTAACCTCGCTAGATTCGGGGGTTAACGGGATAGCCGGAGAAAGGAGCAGAGTGAATAGCTCTGATGCAAACCGAATTAAAATGAATGTCATCGTTCCTTTTGATATTCATTAGTTGATTCAGGGGAAGAATGGTCGCCTTAAATTTGCAAGCATTTATCTACAAAACCCAGGTGTACATCTGCTGCTCGAGTGCCTCTCAGTGCTGAAGGGAACAAGGACATGCAGAGACTCACCAGTTCCACCGAGGGAGTAGCTGGGAGAGGGAGAAAAGACCTGAGCGGCAAAATCCTCGAACGTCATGACTTCTTTGTGGTTCTGGATTATTGCTTCCAGATAGAGGGCTCTTTCCTCGTAACTGCAAGACCCAGGTTAAGGAAACGTGGAACGAAATGCTGTTACACAAACCCGTGGACACCCGCGCTTCCCACCCCTAGCAGCCCCGACTGGGCTGTACACGGGGAAGGAGAGGACCAAACCCGCCCCGTGCTACTTAGCGGTTCTGAATGTGAGCAACGAGGAGGGGACATGCTTTCGGCTTGAAATTCAGGGTAATACCTCTAAGCTTCCTGAGTGGGAAGACTCAGTAAGTCTGACAGATTGATCACTCAAGTTCCCAAGGGCAGAAACAACCCCCTCCTCCGACTGCAGGATCTTTAGCCCAAACCCAACGGTAACAGCCAAGTCGTGGCATTAGGGAAAGTTCCAGGTACACAATGTTATAGACAATAACAACCCTGTCAGAGAGAAAAATGGTTAGATTGGAGAAACGAGCTACAGGACAGAGGAGAAACGCCCCCCTCCCCTTATTTATTCAAACACTGTACTATTATGGAGATTATCCATAATAAACACAATTTCTGAAAGCCTGAGGTTTGTATTTAAGGCAGGTGCCCTAAGGTGCAATCTTACGCACCCTGGACAAACGACGCCCACCGGAAAAATCCACCCCACGAACCGCACGCATTATACTCGGCATAACGCGGCCGACAAAACAATCTCAAGTCGAGACTGTGGGATGTTAATTAAAACTGGGCAGCCTGGAACACACAGCCTTCCAACGTGTAATCAAAAACCAGTCACCAATAAAACTTACAGGCATAACAAGCTGGAGCAACTTTCCAGCTGTCTTAATAGGACCCCTGCTTGCAGGAGCCTTTCAGAGCGGAGAAAGCAAATCTCCCCCCTTTGTGTGCGGCTTCTGTTTCCTCAGAAGGTGAATCACACACTTCCAGTAACGGGGTAACGTCTGAAACGAACGTACGGCGGGCCGGAGAGCCTCGCCTGCGACGCGATGAGCTCATGCTCGCAGGGGCTGCCACGACACCCCATCCTCTGTCTCCTCATTTAAAATGAAAATTTTCGGGCTCCTTGTCGTGTTTCTGTCGCGGGGAAGCGTGCTCTGGCTCTGCATGACTGCTGGCCAGGACTAAGGACCAGCTTAAAGTTAGAAATTAGGGGCAGGGAGAGCAACGCCAGCAACAGCATCGTGTGGGTGAGGGTGTTTCAGGTTGAAAAGCATCGCTAATTAATACTGAAGTGACTTCAATTAACAAAACCGCTCTGTAACAGTATTAAAAAATATAAGAATCAGGGTAAAGTGAGACCTTAAAGAGGGTCGCAGGGGTCTGGGGTTTACCAAAGTGCGTCCTGATTGTGTGCGCAGTGGCAAAACAGAAACATGAAGGATTTTGCTTTTAGTGCCGGTGGAGGATGACCGACGTGTGATAAATCTTGTGATAAAACTTCCCCTGGAAGCCTGAAGAAAGAAAATCAATACGTGGCATTTCAGAGTGCGCACCTACTGACAGCGTTATTGGCTCGGTTTCCCTCTCTCTGCTCCCCCGGCCCGGGAGAACACGTCGCTGGCAGCACCGGCACCAGCCCACCTGCAGCCGGGACTGCCTCCCGGTACGGGCTGAACTCCCAGTGACTCTCCGTAATGAATAGGCTGCCAAAGCTCCTCGGCGAGGAGGCGCACGCCTGGGCCTATTCTAAAGGGACCGACGGATGCCACTCGCTCCTCATTACGGAGATGCTCCTTCCGCGGCGCGCTCAGCTGTTGCCAGGGCACGGCGGCCGA
>NW_010259307.1:0-11738 GCF_000690775.1 Eurypyga helias
AACCCAAATAATTCTGTGATTCTAAGCCTTATTTCTTCAGAAGCCATCCAAGCAATTTTATTTTTTGTTTTTGTTTGGCTGCCATGTGATTGCTGAAGATTGTCATGCGTGTGATGCTGTTGGGCTAGATGTGCACATACACCTTTCTCTTCAGACTGTAGAGAAAACTTGGTCACCCCTGATGTGCTGCAACTTACTGTCCTAGCCACCTTGCTCGTCTGCCTTTTCACTTTTCCTCCTAATTTCAGTGGAAATTTTATCTGCCAGCATTCTTCATGCATGCGTCCAATGGCAGATTCTCTTTGTTTCCCAGTATTTCCAGTATGCAAAGGCTGCAGTAAGGATCTTGAAAAGTTACTTTTGATTGAATTTATTTTCTCTGCATAAAAAGGGGACATCATTCAAAAGTTATTTGCTCCCCTGCTTTGACTCCCATCAGCTTCTGTTGAACATAACTAGCGAAAATCGGAATAAACGAGAATCTGGGCCGAAAGCACCACGCAGAGAGAAACTTCACAGAGGCTGATGGGCTGAATCATAGATTACTGAACTGCAGGTAGCTACGTCCAGTCGTTGGTAATGACAGACATCCGGAGCCAAATGTTTTCCTTCGTGACTGTGCCTTTTCTGTCCCCGCATGAATCTATTAAAAGGGTTGGTGTCTGCTGAGGAAGCACAGCCAGAGCAGCGGGGAAGCACAAATAACCCATGAATCATTCCAGAGTCGTTTCTCTGGGGCTGGTTTTACTGGCTCATACCCTTGTGTGCTGTAAGGTCGTGCATGTGGGTGGAATAATGAAAGCGTAGGTGAGAGGTGCTCTGAGCTACTAACTCATTCCTTCCAGCGTCCTCCTCTTCCACTGTGCTTTTTGGAGTACGGTGTTGGAGCTGATTAGCCGAGTGATTTGTGAATCACAGATCCAATGGCCACTTTCTGCATGGAATGTTTATGGATTTAAACTTTGTGCTTTAAAGATACGGAGTCCCCTGCAGTCCAGCACCCAAGCTCACTTGAGTTTCAGCTGTATAAAGGGGAAACAGAAGAGCACATGTAGGAGATGGAATGTGGGGAGAAAGCATCAGCTAGAGGAATTTGCAAAGTGAAAGTAACAGTCCCTGAAGATGAGTACAGTATTTTATTCCTACTCTCAGTAAATCCCTAGGACTAGCTATTAGTCACAGAGTTCTTATAACTCTTCCAGCTGCAAAATCCAGGGACATTTGTCATCTTCCTATGTACCTCTCAGCACAGTCTGCATTGACTGATGGATGTTCTACTCAGCATTACCTATGAGGAGCCGTACTAGCTCAGAGCAAAATACTGCTGAGTCCATGTCCTGTCATCAGTATCAGTCAACAGCGAATACCCAGGAAAGAAAGTCCTCTTCCCCTGAATACTTTCTTAGCATCTAGCAGTTTACCAAATGTTGTGTCGTTAGTAGCCCTGGAGGGATTTTACTTCTGTGTGTGTCCAGTCCTTTTTTTTTTTTTGGTCAGAGTAAACTGTTAGCATCCACAGCATCCTCTGACAAGGAGATTCACAGCAGAATAACGCAGCACGGAGATAAACACCTCCTTTGTTAATCAGGCTTGATCCTTTAATGTCTCCAAGTTTTGTTCTACGGATAAATTCTCCTTTTCTTTTCCTTTCCTCTTTTCAGGCAATTGACAAGTATTGCAGAGTCAGTGGTGGCTTTTCTGGTGTCAAGGATGTGTATTCCTCATCTCCTACATACGACGACGTACAGCAGAGCTTTTTCCTTGCTGAAACTTTAAAGTAAGTTCTCTCTTGCATCTTCCTGTAAAAGCTAGCATCCAAATTCTAGAAGAATATGGTGGCTCCGCAAATAATCTGTTGTCGTGTCAGGGTGGTTTATGGTTTGGGCTTTTTGGTTTTTCCCCAGCTTTAGGGTCCCAGATCAGCCCATTTTGCCAGCAGAAAATACAAGCGGTATTGCTGAGAGAGCTCTAGTTTTGAAGAGTTCTATTTAATTTCTGGCATCACATCAGAGGAGAGTATATCTCACTGGGAGGGGACTTTTTGCAAGGGCCTGTAGTGACAGGACAAGGGGTAACGGGTTTAAATTGAAAGGGGGGAGGTTTAGATTGGATATCAGGAAGAAATTCTCCATGGAGAGGGTGGGGAGGCACTGGGACAGGTTGCCCAGAGAAGCTGTGGATGCCCCATCCCTGGAAGTGTTCAAGGCCAGGATGGATGAGGCTTGGAGCAACCTGGTCTAGTGGAAGGTGTCCCTGCCCATGGCAGGGGGGTTGGAACTGGATGGTCGTTAAGGTCCCTTCCAGCCCAAACCATCCTGTGATTCTATGATTCCTTTAAGAAATTCCCTCAGCAAGTATGTGCCATGCTCTGATATTGTAGAACCTGTTTCTTCTCTGTGTGTCACTGGAAGGGAGTAAATGCAGGTAACAAAAGTCCTTCGTTCCCTTGGATGATTTTTCTGTATTTAACCCACAACATATTTTTCTAGAATGCTTTTTGTTGTAAGCAAGAACATCAGGCATATTTTGTAATCTCTTACACACTTAAAATATTTCCAATTCAGTCAAATCAGTAGGACACCTGTAGTCCACCCTGCAGAAGCTAATGCACTCTGTTGCATGTTTGGTTCAAGATAAAATGTTCCAAGTCGTTGGTCTTCCACCATGTTTCTTTTTAATTAATAGCAAAATATGCTTTACTAGACTATGCCATAACTTCTAACTTACGGAGATGATAGAAAAATTAGTATGAAGATAGGAATACCTTATGGAGATTTTATTAAGAGATCCATTTTAAATCTGATTCAGTGTGCCATGGCAACTGATCTCTTCAGCACTGACATAAACCAGCTGTAAAGAGCACTGTTGTACCACACAGCTGTGGGATTTTGCTTATGAAGCAATGTCTCTTAGCATGTGGCAATTTTCTTGATACTCAAGTTACATCAGCGAATTTAGTGATACAGTTCTGGCATTGAAATCTACCAAGGTTCCTGAATTGGTTACCTCCCTGAAATCTCGTGCATTGTCTACTTTTGGAAGACAAGTGTCTGGGTTGGCTATATTTCTCACCCCATTTTTGTTTTTCTCCTCCTGCATAACAGTTTGGAGAATGTTTTATTAGGTTAAATCCATAGACAGAAGCCATTCCTGGTAGTGCGAGTGAGACCAGAGCTGCTAGTAGGAGACTTAGTCGTTGCCTCTGCTTACAAATCCATGCCACTTCCTGCCAGCATGTGATGGAAGGGATGATACATCTGTTGTTGCACAAACCTGTCAGCAGTGAAGACTCATTAAGGTGCCCGTTCTGTCTTTACAACCCAGTGATACGATGAAAAAACTGTTGTACCCGTTTGGCAGCCTAGCATGGCATGCAGGCTTTGCAGAACAAACAGAGTTTCTATACTGCAGCAGAGTTTATGTTATCAACAGTAGCAGATTTTCAGATTTTAGCTGTAGCTGATGCATGTGAAGATTGATTTTGGCTATCAGGAGCTCAAAAGGCTCCTGAAAGCGGGTCCTGAAAGTGGCAGGACTGGTGCCTATTCAGGCACCACATGTTTTACTGGCAATAGGGGCTCCCAAGTTCATCACATGTATAAGGGGAGTCTGGCTATTCCATCCTTCTGCTGGCTCCTCACCAGCCTTCTCAACACAGTCACAATACCTTGTTTCCTCACGTTATCGTTATCAAAAGAAAGTTTGCCACTGCTATCTCTGCTGTTGTCTTCACTGAGTTTATTTCACTCACTTCCTCGAGTTCATTTTCTGGAGCCTAGGAGCTATACTCCCTAGGAGTGAGGCAGCAGCTTCAAACAGGTCCAGTCAGAGAAATAATACTTTCCCAGGAGCTGATGTTGTATGATTGATCTGCCTATAAAAGTCAAATCAGAGAATGAAATCTGCTCCTACGGGACTTCTGTGGTAACAAGGCTGACCTTTGAAGTATTGCCAGAATCCTGTCTGCATCCTGAATAATCACAAGGAGCTCTGACAGCTCACGGCTGCATCACTCGGCAACGGGGAGCGCTGTAGCGCGAGTGTTGCGAAAGGCGGCAGTTTTAGGAAGGCTTTTGGTTTGGGTCATTTCCCGCTTGTGGGACAAGATGAAGTTTTATTGGAGAGCTGGATATTGGATGTTTGATGCGCTTGTCATAGCTAAAGCGGAAACTGGTATCACCTTGAGATGAAGTAGGGAATATAAGGTCAGGATAGCTCAAAGGGCTAGGAGAACAGGCAGAAGGGTTGGGGGTGATGCCAGGAGAAAAATGAAGACGTCCCTCGGAAGAGAGGCATGAAATACATATAGAATCATAGAATCATGGAATGGTTTGGATTGGAAGGGACCTTAAAGATCATCTAGTTCCACCCCCCCTGCCATGGGCAGGGACACCTTCCACTAGACCAGGTTGCTCAAAGCCACATCCAGCCTGGCCTTGAAGACATCCAGGGATGGGGCATCCACAGCTTCTCTGGGCAACCTGTCCCTATGCCTCACCACCCTCTCTGTGAAGAATTTCTTCCTGACATCTAATCTAAACCTCCCTGATTTCAATTTATACCCATTACCCCTTGTCCTATCACTACAGGCTCTTGTAAAAAGTCCTCTCCCAGTACCCTTGTAGGCCCCCTTCAGATACTGGAAAGCTGCAATGAGGTCTCCTCATTGGTATAACAGAATGCCAGCTGAGATCTTTTCTGCTATTGATGGTAACTCCTGCATCTTCACTCCCCTCAAATTCAAAGTTGATTCCTCTCCCAAACATGTATTGTTGCTGCTCAGATAACTTTGTCTCATCAGAGTTACTCGGTGAGTTACGAGAGGTTGGGGGTATGAGTGGCAAGAAGGTGGCTGTTGAGTGGGAAGGAGCCAGGTGCAGAAACAGGTTGCTTAAGTTATTCAGAGGAAAAGCATGAATCAAAACGTGGAAGGTGAATGTAAGATGAAACATTGCTGCTGTGGTGAGTTTGGAGAGCTACAGAGGGAGAAAGCAGGGCAGGAGAAAGGAGAAAAGGAAAGGCATGGTGCTTTAAAGACAAAAGAAAATTGTAGAGATTGAGACTAGACATGCGGGACAAAACCGAATCATCTCAGCAAGTAATTTTCATCTGTAAACAGTTAATTGGTGAGGAAGGGAAGAAAAAGTAGAGCTTCACTGACTGGGTCCTGCTGGGAATACAGCCAGCAGATAAAGGCAATGGGGAACGATCAGACAGTGACACGCAACCGTGGGCATTTGTGGGACTGAGAGAGAGCAAAGTGACAGCAGCCTCAGCAGAGGGAATAAATGTGTGTGCACATTCTAGATGTGACAGAGCCCACTGAGGGAACGAGAACCTTTCCTGGTCCATGTGCTGCAAGACCTGCTGTTTTCTGGATGGCAGGAAAGCAGGCTGAAGGAGGAGCCGAGAGGTCCTCTACACCCACGATGCTACGCTTGCACTTGCACAGTCGGGTTTTCTAGAAGAAGGGGAATGCCTTTTGAATTTTAGCAGTTGAGTTTGGAAGCCTTGGCGAAGATCCCTACTGCCACCAATATCTCCTACAAAGTGTAGCACAGCCACATTCGAAAGTGTGTTTTAGGAAAAAAGAACCAAGAAACACTCTTCTTCCACATATGTCCAGAAGCCTCAACTTTGTTACAAGCTTCATTTGCCCTGCATCGCCCTACATGAGTACAACATTTATGAGTCCCTTCTGCACGATACGTTGGCCCGTTTCCTCCCATCAGAAGCTGAACCAGCTTTCAGCACGGTGATGACAAGTTGGAAGCCTGGCATGGCTTAGTGGCTTCTCTTGTACTTCCTCGAATTCTCTGATTTGGATTAAAGAGGATTAGCCATTTCCAAGGGGGTTTACTCCATTAAGAAGTCGTTTTTTGCCAACTTCTCTGCTCTCCCGTCCCCAAAGTCCTTGTGGTTGGTGTCTTGATGTTTGTTTTACATTGTAAGTCTTTGAAAAACAAAAGTTACTTGGAGAGATTAAAATGCTGTCTTCATAACAACTTTTCAGTCCGGGGCTTGACCACTATCAAAATGACTTTACCGATGGTTGTAGCACTGAGGGTTGTGTGGGTGCTGTGCAAAGACTGAAAGCAAGTAACTGGTTTATAGCTTTAGCTGCGCAGCGGTGGCACCCGACGCTGCTGTGTTTTTGCTCCTCTCTATTGCTTTGCTTTAATACCTACCATGTTTCCTCTCTGTCTTGGTGTCTAGGTATTTGTACCTGCTCTTCTCCAATGATGACCTTCTACCGTTAGACAACTGGGTTTTTAACACAGAAGCTCATCCTCTGCCCGTTTTACATTTAGCCAACACCACACTGTCAGGAAATCCTGCATATCGGTAAGATCAGCTCGATGAAGAGGAAGAGAGACTGTTTTCAGCTCTGTTTTGTTTACATGGACCACTTGAGACTTTAAGCAAGAGGAGAGAGACACTTGATAAAACTAGACCTCTGGCTCAAGCAAGTACCGGCGTGAGAAACGAAGCTCTTCGACATACAGATATGTTAAAACTGAAAAAAAAGTTCTGTTTTATACATGACCAAAACACATTAGTGTGGTATTTGCAGGACAGAGACTTCATGTGCTTTGCACCCTAGCAAGACATGGAATCTACTGTTTAACGTGAGCGCAGCAGCATACGGAAGAGGAGGCTTTCCCATCCAGGGAGAGGAGCTTGCTGCAGCTGCTCTTGGCTGTTGCAAGGAACAACACACCCGTCACCTCTTCAGATCCAGTGGGTTCCAAACACCTAGATTTTCTTTTTCTTCTTTTTATTTTCTTTGCTTTGTTTGATGACGGCACGAACAAAGTAACATCAGAAAGCAACATCACTGCACCAGCAGCATCAGGATTTGAATTTTTTTCTGTACCTTTCTGAATTTTCTAAGGAGCATCAGTTTGTCCAGACTGGCAGCCATTCTCAGGGCCCCTAAGCTATTAAAACTGAACAAAAAATTATTGCATACTCTTTTTCCCTTTACACAATAATGCTGAAAGATCTGTTTTGTATGCTCACATCCCAAAAAAAAACAACTAGTAAGCATCGGGTTTGTAGTTCACTGTCAGCAACGTGGGCTTAGTTCATTTGGCAGGCTACAGTCACAGAGTTCGCAGCATATCACAGTGGTAGGAAGGAGCCTGAGTTTCCCTTCCTCACAAATCCTATCACATGGGGAAAAATGTCTCTTATTAGTCCAGGTTCTTTTAGATAAATAAACATACAAAGTGAGAAAAACAATCTCTTGTGATTTATATAGCAGTACATGGCACTTAAAGATGCTCCCTTTGAGCGAAACAGCAAGAGTTTGTAGCTTTATATTTTTCCATACAATCTGGATTTTTCCAAAAAGTTAATTTCATTCTGTGGATACTATTCACGGAGCCTTCTTTGCAGGCATGTGTATGACAGAAGCCCAAAACTGCTTTTGCTGTAGTTTACAAAACTCCTTTTCTTCTGGGTGCTCCAGTACAAAGCCAACATGATCTGCTTTGGAAACAACATAACTTCCCTTACACAGGAGTGGAAAAAGAAACTGAAGAGACTCTTCTTCCATCAGTTTATGAGAAATGAGATGCTGTTACCTGAATGGGGGCTTTTTTGACTACTCCTAGGCTGGGCTGGACAGTATCACTTTAATAGAGTCTGCTTCAGTCTTCACTTATTTGCTAAAAGAAGTTTCATCTTGTCAATTAACCACTGTTCCAGAATCCTTACAGCTCAAATTATTCTTTTAATTCCCCCTTTACAGCTCTCAAATCCTTCTGCCACGGTGACTTGCCCCTTTGCTGACAAAAAGCTGCGAGGTGCTCCTTTCCCTCCTAATTAGTGCACAGGTTGAATCTTTAAAAAATCTTGTTTGCGTTTCCATACTAAAGGGAGTGGAAGAACTCTTCAGTGAGCTACAGCAGTACATCATCAGATCTAAGGGGAGAGAGTGCTATTTCTCCCCCTCAAAAAATGTATATGTATGAAATTTTAGATATAAAAACTTTTCTCTCCATCATAATATATCTGACTGTACATTAGAGTAGAATTTCCCCCATAAAATGTTTCTTCACTTGCCTTTGACACAGAGACACAGAAATCATCACATGATCTAAAAAAAATCCTATCAGATGCTTTTTTCCAGACTGTTACTTTAGTTTAAGAGGAGGAAGACACAGAGGTTGGAATAATACTCCAATCTCAATGTTTTTACCTTAATACCAGTTACTTACTTGCTGTAATTTGCAGCAGTATCTTAAAAATAATTGGAGTGCTGATAAAGTTGTTGATACAGTAAATAATACTGATTCAAGTAATTGTTTATTTTAAATTAGGAGTTTAATAAATGGGTTCTTCTTACTGGTCCCCCATTAATTTATTTTTCAGTGACTTACTGAAGAGCTACTCATTTTCCAAAGTTCCCATTAATTGCATTTTCAAATTGAGTTTTTCCCGTCCCATGAGAACTGTTATCACTTTAAAACTGCCCTCAACTACCTTGTTGTCCTAAATTTTTCTGGGTACAAAGGAAAAAGAGGAAAAGCAGATTCTTATGTTAAAAAAAAAAAAAAAAAAGGCACTTTGCACCCCGCACACCTTCTGATAAACGCAGGTGTAGAATGGCTGCCAGTCTGCTCGGAGAAAGATCAAGGACAGAATTGTGGAGTCCCAGAAACAGCGAACTTCTTATCACGGTTTGCTGCTCCTCCATCCATCCCCCTCTTGTGAATTAAGGAGCGACCATGGGTTAACTCACTGCCACAGGAATGCTTGAATTGAGGACCTAAGCCATTTCGTGTTATGGGATGGTATTTTCTCAAAGCAGATGTACAGTACTGCTATTTCTTCTTTGTGTAGACAAGCAGCAGGTACCAAATAAAGGACACTTGTTTCTCGTTTCCCAGTTATCCCCAGCAGCTGTCAGTTTCTACTCTTATCACTCCTTAAAATACAAACTCTCCTTTTCCTCCAGAAGTTGCTGATGTAGTCTGTCAAAAATAATGCGTTTCATGGACTAATTGCTGTCTCATTCACGAATCTCTCCATCCTGAGGTTTCCTAGAGCAAGCCGAGTCTGGAGGTAATGGGTTCTGGGCGAGGTGGGTGCGTAATAACCAAGCACCACGGATATTGAAACTTCTCCTGGAAGTGACGTGCCCTTCTTCTGGGTCCTTCGCAGAGAAGTAGGTTCTGATCTGCAGAATGGCGTGACGTGCAACCCCAAATTCAGACTGTTTTGCCTCTGGGTACCTAAGGTACAGCGGGATATTGTCGTTTTCATGCTGCTGCTGCTGTCTTACATACTCCCATGAAGATAAGAGTGTAAATTCAAGCACAAAACGACTTTCTAGTCCTAGTTGTTTCTGAGTCTTGCACTGTATTCTCTAACAGAACATCCTTGCGTTTTCTTTGCGTAGCTGTGTCCCATTTTAGCAATTTCTACAATATCCTCTCCTCTTACAGGATGAAATAAAGATCAGAAAATCATGTACTTTTTTGGCACACTGGATTTGGGCAAGAGCCTGGAAATCCTAGAATTGTCTATTTCCCATTTGCATGCAGTCAAAACAAGGATGTTCAGTTCTTTTCCTAATCCAAGCCTCTATCTTGCCTGTCGGTCAGGATCTACTAGCAGTGCATTTGTTTTCTAACACTTTTTAAGGAAACCAGCTTTCTGCAGCTTCCGCTGACCACCCTGGAGCTGTGGGTATCCTGCAGTCAAGAAGTCAGCTTCCCAGGTGTGGCCTCTAAATAAAAACCAAACCCTTGAACGATATTCTGGGTGTTCATTTTGCTGCACAATGTGGTCCTTCAAACTGAATCCTTAAGAAAAGTGTGGAAAAATAGTATGTAAACTGGAGTTAAAGGGAAAAGCAGGTAGTTGCCTGGGTCGGTCACCTTGGAGGCTCCGTTTGTAACCTGCTCCAAGTCTGTGGATGACTGTCTTCTACCTCCCCATCACTGGCATTCACACACGGTGTTTTACGAGATTTGAATGTTGAATACCTGGGATCTGAGAAGTGAGAGTGATTACACACTCCTCCTAATACCATCTTGTAAGATTAAAGGTCTACCCTGTGTTGATTTACAGCAAAGCGAAGCCCTGTGGGGCTGTCTTTCGTGATCTCCTCCTCTGTCCCTGAGGAAATCGTATTCCAGACCGTCATCGTGTGACTCTCCCTAGTTTGAATGGAGAAGTGGTTAGTGGCATTGACATGGAAAGGATCAACAGTGTAAGCTGGCATCCACAGAAAACGGTGAGGCAGGTCGCATCTCAGGGCTCTAGTGACAGGCTTTTAGCAAACTGAGTCTCTAATACGTTCGTAAGTCTGCTCCGTGTTTTTAGTGGGACAGGTAAGAAACAGGCCTCTTGTTACCAGAGAAAAATGAAAGCAAGCTCTCGCTCCACACCGTAGTTTGGAGATCTGTTCACCCTGATAGGACGTCCCTCTTTTGCTCCTTGAATTTTGAGAAACGGTCTTCTGACTCAAGAGTTTTGGGTTGCCGCCCCGGGAGGAAACCCACGCTGCTTTGCGAGCAGGGTGCGTGCCGCCGTCGCGGAGGTGATGAGCGCTAGCTGCTGCCAGCCCCTTCTAACCAACTGCTCTGTGATTGCCCAGAAAGGCCGGGGACCACCGAAGTCGAAGGAGACAGCCTGACTTCTTTCAGTGAGTTGTTGCCTTTAATCCTAATCGCTTGGTGGGAGTTGGATTTGCATTCTGCCTTTATTCTTGCTTTATCTAAGACAGATTATTTTTCCTCCAAAATAATAAAAGGGCAAAAGTCTTATCTTCTGATGTGGAAACCTTCTGCCTCTGACCTGGAATCCTGCATATGTACTTTTTACAGATTAAAAATAATATTGTATATAAAAAAAAAAAGATTGAATAAAGAATGTCTTTAAGTGAAAATGGTGGGGTTTGTGTCCTTTCTCTCCAGCAGCGTCGGACTGGGAAGCTGATCCTGTTTCACAGGCTTGGTGGTGCTGCAGCTTTTTATTCCCCTGCAGCTCTACGAGGGACTCTGTCAACATAAACACACAGTAAGACCCTCTATTGCAAAATTAAACTCCTGCTCCCCTTGCTTGCTTTTAACAGGTTGCTGTAGCGCTCCAATATTTCTCAAGGTGTAGCTAAATGTACAGCAGTTTGAGGCTGTTTCTGTGTGCTTTGGGGAAAGCCACCAACTCTCACAAAATTTTGAGATTTCTACCCTGTTATTAAATTTGAAAGTGGCCAAAAAGTTGGAAGGTTGTTAGTGACAAGGGTAAAAGGGGGCAGACATGCGCTGCCACCGAACTAACTTAATTTTTTCAGACGCCAGGTAAACCCCCCAGCTTTTCTTGATACTAATTACCTGGTGCATTGAGTGATTAACTTTGTCGATCCATTCCTCTTCCCTCTGCGAAAAGGAAGATGTTTGTAACTGTCCTCAGGGAAGTGGGTGTGAGGAAGTTGCTTGAAGTGAGCCTGTTTTCCCCCTGCACATTTGCGTTCGCTGCAACTGCTGCTGTCGCTCTGGCTTGCAGCACAGCAAGTGAATAACCAGATTTGCTTTCTGAGTACCCTGTTTTCATGGCATGCCATCACTGCCACCCCGTGCATCCTCTTTCGGTGCTCTGTATCCAGTGCCCAGCTTCCCAGGGTGCTTGCTTCCCTCTCAGGATGCCATGACCTCCTTCAGTGCTACCTCGTATGAGGAAATTGCTTCCAGAGTGCTGTAATTCATGGAATCATAGAATCATAG